>NC_080694.1:62384482-62526982 GCF_030445035.2 Dasypus novemcinctus
GGCAAGGGCCCACTGCCCCCTCCTCCTTCTTTAAGAGTGTTTTAGCTATTCTTGGCTCTTTGCATTCCAAACTTAGAAAGTGCTTATTAAATGCAACAACAAACTTCGAGGTTTTCATTGGAATTTCAGTAATCTCTTAATCAATTTTAGGAAAATAAATATTTCAAAATATTGCATCATTTTCCAATCTATATGTCATTTCAATAACATAGGCCTCATTTAATGCCTCTAAATAGAATTCATAATTTTAAATAAAGGATTTCACTCTTTTTCTCAAATGAATTCCTATGTATTTGATTTTTTTTAAAAAGGAGGTACCCTGGGGATTGAACCCAGGATCATATACATAGAAGCAGGCCCCCAACCACTGAGCTATATCTGCTCCCCAGTGAGAGTTAGTTTTCTCATTTATTTTGTTTTTGGGAGGTACCGGGGATTAACCTGGAACCTTGTACATGGGAAGCAAGCAGACAACGCCTTGAATTACATCCACTCCCCAGATTTTAAAAATGAGATTGTAAATATTGGGACGCAGCTGTGGCTCGATCAGTTGGGCTCCCATCTACCATACAGGATACTGAACCCAGGGCCTCCCTGTGAGGGCAAGCTGGCCCTGACGGGCCACGCACAGTGGAGAGCTGGCGCAGCAAGATGACCCAACAAAAGGGAGACGGGCAGATACAGAAAAAACACGCAGCAAATGGACACGGGGAAGAGACAGGAAAGAAAGGAACAAACTGCAAGGGGGGGAGTGAATGAATGAATGAATAAATAAGTAAGTAAATAAATCTTTAAAAAAAATAAAGACAATCATACCTCTTCAAAAAATTTTTAAATGATATTGTAAATATTATATCTTTAAATTTTATTTTGTTTGCTGCTAGAAATCTGTTTGTACCTGGCAATCTTGCTTAATGATTTTGTTTATCTGTGGGTTTTGAAAATCTTTGTGTACCAAAGTACTATCTTTAAATAAAATTTCATTTCTACCTTTTGAATTCTCTTACTTTTAATTTCTTTGTCTGCATTGCTACTGCACATTTAAATATTTTTGACTACTCAAAATTAAATTTATGGAATAGCTAGAAAATGAGTTTAATGGAACCTGCAGGCAGATTTATCATATTCATAAGCAATGATTTTTTTAGTCTTAGAAGGCCACTGTTTCAATGTAAATTAGTTTTAAAATTATCTCCCATTACTAGCAGCCTGAGTTCCTCTTTAACCCATTGATTGTGTAAGAATATGTTGTTTAATTTCCACACATTTTTAAATTCCCCATTTCTCCCTGTTGTTGATCTTCATTCCATTGTAGGTGGACAATGTACATTGTATGAAATCATTATATGATTTCCTTACATTTGGAATTATTGAGACTTGTTTTGTGACCCAACATATGGTCTATCCTGGATATAGTACCTGTGAGAAGCGCCCTGAAAGTCAGGCTCCCAGCAATCCAGATTCACAAAGCAAAAGCCAGGATCAGTGACCAGCTGTGCCCAGCTCTGTTCTAGGGGAAGAGGATTTTTATGTCTCTCTCTGTCTCCAGGGAGCTAGCCAGGGTCTGGACCCCAGGGTGGCCTGCTGTGAGAGTGGGTGGTGGATGCCATCAGCCACTGCACCAAGAGAGCAATACACTGTTCTTTACCGTAATTTATCAGCCTTTTCCTTCCATTCCTTTTTTAAAAAGATTTATTTTTTATTTATTTCTCCCCACCCCCACCCCCATTGTCTGCTCTCTGTGTCCATTCGCTGTGTGTTCTTCCGTCCACTTGCATTCTCAGCGGCACCAGGAATGTCTCTTTGTTGCGTCATCTTGCTGCGTCAGCTCTCCGTGTGGGCGGTGCCACTCCTGGGCAGCTCTCCTTATGGGGCACACTCCTTGCACATGGGGCTCCCCTATGTGGGGGACACCCCTGCATGGCACAGCACTCCCTGCGGGCATCAGCACTGCATGTGGGCCAGCTCCACACGGGTCAGGAGGCCCTGGGTTTGAACCCTGGACCTCCCATATGGTAGCTGAGGCACATCGGCTTCCCTCCATTCCTCTTGGATGCTGTACAGCATTCTTCCAGTCGCCAGAGTTTCAAAATATTTGTTTCAGAGAGTGCTTGTTTGTTTCATAGTTTTTTGGGTGGAAGGACTGAGTCCTGGAGCTCCCTCCTATGCCATCTTCCCACAATCCTCTCCCATCTTTATCTTAATACTGTAAAATTTGGTTTGTTTGAGTTTTAAGTATATTTTTTTGTAAAACGTAAATGTGGTTACTATTTTGTAGGTTTAACTAAAGCAAAGTTAAAAGTCTTGGAACTCAGAAAAAGCGCAGGCCTTTCTCCTGGTCTTATTACTACTGCATCATTACGTCCTCAATGTTATCACAGTGCCCTCTATTCCTCAGTCATTATTTGTATAGCACCATCTCTTCCTCACCCAAGGACAATTTATAGAGCATCTGCTATATCTCTACCTAGTTCTTCTGAGGTTATGAAATTTAAATTCTGTGAAGGCTGAGAGAGGTCAGTTCATGAGTTAAGGAAAGAAGCCATCTCCATAAAAGTGCAGATGAAGCACCAACTGCTGATGTAGAAGGTGCAGCAAGTCATCCAGAAGATCTAGCTAAGGTCACTGATGGAGGCAGCTACACTAAACAACAGATTTTCAGTGTAGATAAACAGCCTTATATTAGAAGAAGATGCCATCTAGGGCTTTGATAGCTAGAGAAGAGAAGTCAATGCCTGGCTTCAAAGCTTACAAGGTTAGGTGGGCTCTCTTGTTAGGGGCTATAGAAGCTGGTGACTTGAAGCTGAAACCAATGCTCAGTTACCATCCCCAAAATCTGAGGGCCCTTAAGAATGATGCTAAATCTACTCTGCCTGTGCTCTATAAATGGAAAAGCAAAGCCTGGATGACAGCACATCTCTTTCCAACATAGTTTACAGGATATTTTAAGCCCACTGTTGAGAAACACTGCTCAGAAAAATGATTCCTTTCAAAATATTACTGCTTACTGACAATGTATCTGATCAACCAGGAGCTCTGATGGAGATGTACAATGAGATTAATATTTTCATGCATGCTAACACAACATCCATTCTGCAGCCCAAGTATCAAAGAATCATTTCAAGTTTCAAGTTTTATTAAGAAATGCATTTCATAAGATGATAGCTGCCATAGATAGTGATTTCTCAAAAGGACCGGGGCAAGTAAATTGAAAACCTTCTGGAAAGGATTCACCGTTCCAGATGCTCTTGAGAAATTCATGATTCATGGGAGGAGCTCAAAAGAGCAACATTCACATGAGTTTTAAGAAGTTGATTCCAACTCTCATAAATGACTTTGAGGGGCTCAAGACATCAGTGGAGAAAGTAACTGCAGATGTGGTGGAAATAACAAGAGAACTAGAATTAAAAGTGGATCTTGGAGAGTGGATGTAACGCAAGCAGTTGAGCACCTGCCTCCCACACGGGAGGTCCTGGGTTTGGTAACTGGTGCCTCCTAAAGAAGACAAACAATGAGCAGAGAACAAGCAGACATTGAGCCAAAAACAAAACAACAATGAGCAGACAATAAGAAAATAAGCAAAAACAACAAGAAGCAAACAACAAGCAAGACCATGAATAGACAATGAGTGAAAAACAAAAGAGCAGGGAGCACATGAGGCTCAAATAGTTGAGCATCTGCCTCCCATACGGGAAGTCCCAGGTTTATTTCCCAACGCCTCCTAAAGAAAAAACAAGCAGACATTGAGCAATAAACAACAAGCAAACAATGAGCACAAACAATGAGCAAAAAATAATGAGCAAACAGATGACGGAGCCATCTCGGGGGGTGGGGGAATAAAATGAAAAAATGAAAATGAGATGAGATGAGATGAGATGAGATGAGATGAGATGAGATGAGATGAGATGAGATGAGATGAGATGAGATGAGATGAGATGAGATGAGATGAGATGAGATGAGATGAGATGAGATGAGATGAGATGAGATGAGATGAGATGAGATGAGATGAGATGAGATGAGATGAGATGAGATGAGATGAGATGAGATGAGATGAGATGAGATGAGATGAGATGAGATGAGATGAGATGAGATGAGATGAGATGAGATGAGATGAGATGAGATGAGATGAGATGAGATGAGATGAGATGAGATGAGATGAGATGAGATGAGATGAGATGAGATGAGATGAGATGAGATGAGATGAGATGAGATGAGATGAGATGAGATGAGATGAGATGAGATGAGATGAGATGAGATGAGATGAGATGAGATGAGATGAGATGAGATGAGATGAGATGAGATGAGATGAGATGAGATGAGATGAGATGAGATGAGATGAGATGAGATGAGATGAGATGAGATGAGATGAGATGAGATGAGATGAGATGAGATGAGATGAGATGAGATGAGATGAGATGAGATGAGATGAGATGAGATGAGATGAGATGAGATGAGATGAGATGAGATGAGATGAGATGAGATGAGATGAGATGAGATGAGATGAGATGAGATGAGATGAGATGAGATGAGATGAGATGAGATGAGATGAGATGAGATGAGATGAGATGAGATGAGATGAGATGAGATGAGATGAGATGAGATGAGATGAGATGAGATGAGATGAGATGAGATGAGATGAGATGAGATGAGATGAGATGAGATGAGATGAGATGAGATGAGATGAGATGAGATGAGATGAGATGAGATGAGATGAGATGAGATGAGATGAGATGAGATGAGATGAGATGAGATGAGATGAGATGAGATGAGATGAGATGAGATGAGATGAGATGAGATGAGATGAGATGAGATGAGATGAGATGAGATGAGATGAGATGAGATGAGATGAGATGAGATGAGATGAGATGAGATGAGATGAGATGAGATGAGATGAGATGAGATGAGATGAGATGAGATGAGATGAGATGAGATGAGATGAGATGAGATGAGATGAGATGAGATGAGATGAGATGAGATGAGATGAGATGAGATGAGATGAGATGAGATGAGATGAGATGAGATGAGATGAGATGAGATGAGATGAGATGAGATGAGATGAGATGAGATGAAGTCACAAAACCTGGATCCCGGGGAGTGGATGTAGCTCAAGTGGCTGAGTGCCTGCTTCCCATGTATGAAGTCCTGGGTTCATCCCTGGTACCTCCTAAAAAAAAAGTGGATCTTGAAGACATGACTGAATTGCTGCAATCTCATGAAGAAACCTGAATAGATGAGGAGTTGTTTCTTACGGATGAGCAAAGAAAGTAGTTTCTCGATATAGAATCTGCTCCTGGTGAAGATGCTGTGAACATTGTTGAAATGACAACAAAGGATTTAGAATATTACATAGACTTAGTTGGTACCACAGCAGCCTTTGAGAGGATTGACTGGAATTTAGAAATAAATTCTACTGTGGTTCAAACACTATCAAACAGCATTACATGCTACAGAGAAACCTTTTGTGAAAAAAAGAGTCTATTGATGTGGCAACTTCATTGCTATCTTATTTGAAGAATTTTCCACAACCAGCACCTCCACCAGCAAAAAGATTATGATTTGCTGAAACCTTGGATGATGGATAGCATTTTTTTACAATAAATAATTTAATTTAGGTATTTGCATTGTTTTTTTTGTAGATACAAATCTATGCACACTTCATAAACTACAGTATAGTGTATACATAATTTTTATAGGCTTTGGGAAACAAAAAAAACCTATGGAACTCACTTTATTGTGATATTCATTTTATTGTGGTGTTCTGGAACCAAACTTGCAAAATCTCTGTGGTGTGCCTGTAACTTCATCATTTATTCCTCACTACAACTCCATGATGTAGAAGCAATTATTATTCTCTTTTTATGAGTGAGGAAATGGGGCCTAAGGAGGTACTATGCAATAAAATAAACTCTAGTCACATGTGGCTCTTGAGCATTAGAAATCTGGCTAGCCAAGCCCTTGATCTTAATGCTTGCACTTATGAACCTTATTCCTGTAATAATGAAACTAAAACTAATCATAACTAATGCCTAAGAGTTGCCTCCTGAAAATCTCCTTATTACTCAAATGTGGCCTCCCTCTAAGTAAAACTCTGCAAATAAACTCACTACCTTCCCCTCCAACATGGAACATGACTGCTAGGTATGAGCCTCCCTGGCACTTAGGGATTATTACCAAGCACTTATTGGTGATGCATTTGGAAAAAGACTTTGGCCAAAATGGGAAGTAGTAAATAAAACAGTGTTTTTTACAGCTTAAGAGATTCCAAAGTGAGTCAGGAGGTTATTCTGGAAGTTACACTTATGCCCAGACTGCCCCTGCTCCCTCCTCCCTCATTGCTGCAGACTCCAAGCCTTTTATACGCACAGCGTGCAGGGAACTGCAGTCCAGGTGGTCTCACGTAGGTGGCACCTACCCTTAGGTGATCATCACAATGTTTTGGAACAAGAAAATGTAAGAAATGAATTTGCAGTGACATCAGGGAAGATGGATTTGTCCATTAGACTGCCATAAAGCAACGTGGGCCGCAGTATTCCAACTCTCCTGTGCAGGGAGAATTGAGGGAGAGCCACCACCAGGGTACAGGAGGGCAAGGTAGAGCAGTGAGACAGACAATGCGCCGCAGGGGCACTCCTCGCCAAAGCAGCTTAGAGGATGCAATGAAGAGGATAAGGAAAATGAAGAGGATAAGACCAAACGCCAGCAGCTACCTTAACGTCCATACCCAGCAATTTCAATTACCTACCCAGACGCCCAGAAAACCCCAAGCCACCAGATGGCAGCCAGTCCACCAGCAGAGAATCCCTCGTTCCCAGCGCGGGGTAAATGCTGCCTCACCGTCTCTGCCATCATCCGGTTTAGTCATCCATCAAGAAGAAATGACTGTGAAATTCCAACAATAAGAAATGAACAAAAAAAGATTGGAGCTGAAGACCTTAAGTGCTTGCTTTCTGCTCCTTAAACATCTAACTAAAACTCTCTGCATTTTCTGTGCAGTGTGGGTTTTAAAATTTTACCCAAAGACCTGTTTCTTTTGGGTAATGAAAAACATTTTTTTTAAAACCCTCGTTTTCCTTGATACACCTTTAAAAGTTGTAAAATTGTTTCATATCTGGTAAAGTTCAGATTTTTAAGAAATTAAAAAATTATAAAAAATTACAATAAAAATGGCCAAATGATTAAGTACATATGGTGTGCCAGGTACTCTTCTAAGCACTTGACATGTCTTATCTCATTTGAGAAAGTAAAAATTAGCCCTGCCATTAACCAGACTTAGATGACATTGAGAGCTATCAACGAAGACTGCAGCAAATAGCAGCAAACCTTTCTCCCAAGATCATGAAGCAGCTCTGCAGTCATAACTGCTCTCTTTAGATGATTAATTCTTTCTTATCAGTGACCTCCCCACTTTTACCTTGCTACTTCACTCAAAAAGATTACTGAGATATCTCCTTTACTAAAATCATAGACTGTCAGAAACTTTGCTTTAAGATCCCACTTGTGCCTGAAGGAGCTGAGCCATCTTTGACACAGAGAAGCTATCCTGATTTCCAACCTAGATGCAGAGCTTCAGATACAGGGTGTTCAGACACAACATTCCACATTTATCTCAACTTTGGGAATTGCAAGAGAATAGGACAATTTCTTAGTCCAGGCCTGCTTTGCATTGACCTGATCAAAACTCTACTTCATTTAAAATTTACCTAAATTCTACCCTTCCTCAAAATCTTGTAATAACCCCATTTCATGCTTTGTGAGACACCCCATGGTTCCACTCGTTGCAGTAAGTTGAATAAATCTAATTTTATTGAACTTCAGACTTCCCTCATAGTTTTTATCAGATGTGTTTTTTAATACACCTAACTCCAATACATAACTTCCAGCTGAGAGATTGGTATATTGAAGATAATAAAATATTTATTGAATGAATGATAGAGGTAATTATTACCATTAATTTATTTTTACAGATGAGAAAACTGAGGCACAGAGGATTTAAGTAACTCAACCAAGGTCACAGGATTTGGTTATAGGAACTCATATTCTTAATTGCTGTGCATGTTAATATCTGAAAACAAAGAAACAGGCCCAAAGTGTTACGTGCTTAAAGAGGCACAACTGGCAATAGCATAACTAGAATGAAATCCCGGGTCCTTTCTCAGTCTGGTTATTTTCCTACACTGCCTCCCTGTGGTGTTTTTGTTGTTTGTTTTCTCCGGAATGGGTGTGTGTGTGTGTTCTCTTTAGCTCATCTGCCTGGCTGTGGACACATATCTCTATACTTACCAATGATATCTCAGATCCATTACCTTCATGTTACAAATGGAAACTAACTTAGTTTCCACCCAGAGAGGTATTGCCTTGGTGTTAGCGGTTGTTCATTCTAACAGCAATGGGCCTAGCACTGAAGAGCACATCGGTTACTGTGAGAAGTCAGATATGCACAGAAAATGCTGGTGCTGAATAAGTGCTGTCGCATCTGGATCTCTTCAAGTGTCTTAAACGCTTCCGTCCCTCCCTAAATGGACAAGCCTGAAAAACAACCATTAGTGAATCTGTCTGATTGGCTCTCTAGTTCACTCCATCCTTACACCTAAACAAGCATCTCACAATCTTTTGCTTAAGAAGGGCAGCATCTGAGACCCCTCACAGGGCGTGGCACCTATAGCTCTCCCACAGTACATCTCAGAGACTGTTTCTCAGGTGTTCCTTCTGCAGGTGGTTGTGAGGAGTAAATGAGTTACTATCATAATGCTGCTGAAAACATAGCCTGGCAAATGGCACATCTCAAGGAAACTTGGACCAGTTAAGAGAGAGTCAAATGGAACTCAGGATCAAATATCTACAATGTCAATGCTCCAAAGTAAAAAAAGTCCCATAAAATTCAAATACAAGCAAAATTGGAAAAATACAAGCAATTCTAAGTGGAAAAATAAAGTTTAGAAAATCATTGTCAAATAAACTAGGCAAGATTAATGAAAGGACGACCACAGGAGAACAATGGCCAGCTTCTTGAACCACTCAATGCAGAAATATTTTCATGGCAATGCCATCTGGTGCCACCTGATGTTGGAAATCTCATCAGCAGTTTAGTGCCTAATTGATATCTCTTCCAAGAGGAAATTTAATAGTTCCTGCTTTAAGTTCATTACCTTCAAAGATGGAGGGAGAGTTGAGGGAATAATATATATATATACACACACATATATGTGCATTTGAGTATATGATATATAAGTATATACATGCACATGGTGGAGGGGGGTTGAGAGAGAGGGGTTAATAGAAATAGAAGCTACTGCTGAACTTCTTAAGATTTGAAAATCTTAATAAAGATCTAATTTTTAAAACTTCATGAGAATGTGTACAGATTTTAAAGAAAAAAATTACATGATCTGAAAGAATAGCCATTTATGGAGTGGACTGTTTATATAAATTGTTTTCAAATAGCAACTTTATTGATGTATAATTTAAAATTATACAAGTGGACGACTTGACACATATATACTCTTAACTAACAACCACCCCCAGTCATGACATAGAATATTTCCATCTCCCCCAGAAAGTTCCCTTGTGCCCCTATGCAGTATTACCATATATAACATTTTAATAATTTCCAATAAAAGTACAGGAAATGAGAAATTTTTTATTAAAGGAAAATATTTTTGAATCACAGACCCACCCTGGGCTATGCCTTACTGAAGCAATCTAATCAAAGGGCCCTTGACTGAATCTAATGTAATCAAAGTGTCCCCTCCAAAGGAATGGATTAATTCAAGAACATAATTTTCTGGGGTCCACAAAAACCTCAGTCTACCACAATGACTTTTACATGCTCAAATTGTCCAAAGAGTTAGCTGTTAAAGCTGTACCAAAATAATCACATTGTGAGTAACCCATCAATGGATGGGTTAAATTGAAATTTTGACTTTCAATTTTTATTTGAGCTTGACTGATAGGCAGTCAGCTAAAACTAAACATGAATTTAAAAGGGTGGGGGAGCAGAATGTTTCTGTGGAGGGCAAGCAAAAAGTCAATCTTCCCAGGCCCATCATGTTTAGGTCATTTCTGGCTTCATCTCCCTATATGGTAGGTATTTCAAGGGATCTCTGATCTATCATAATTTTACCTATTGGTCCAGTCTGTTAGAATGACACTGTCTCATTTAATATGTATTAATTCACAAAGCACAGTGACATGACATTTGTAAAGCAAGTGCCAAGTAATAAGAAATAGGGTCTGAGATACAGTATCTGTGTATCTTTCCTAATCTTTCCCTGCTTGATCATTTGCATTTTCCAATGAAAGAAGGTAAACTTCAAAGAGCACATGCCTGCAACCCACGGAAATTTATTCTTGTGAAATAATTCTTGAAAATCACTTCCCATGTGGTTTTCCCCATGTGGTTTTTCCTCCCTTAGATAAAACCTTTTGGTGATGGGGATGAAGAGGTGAAGAGAAGCATGGTGATGAAAGTCCTTTCTTAAAGGATCATTTATTCAAGAAGTGCCCTTTTACTCCTATAGCTCTTGACATGGTTGAGAAGATCCATGTAATAATACTTGGATTATGGCCCACAAATAAAACCTCAGGCCTATCAAACACAGAAGGAAGAAATAATAATAGACCTTCCTAAAATCTTTCAGAAAATATGGGGTGGGGGATGGGGAACAGTTCCCAACTTGTTTTATGGGACCAGTATAATCCCAATACCAAAACCTGACAGAGTTATTACAATAAAATTAGAGACCAATATTCTTCATGAACATTGATGTAAAAATTCTTAAAAATATATTAACAAAGTGAATCCAGCAAAATATAAAGAAGATAATGTGTCAAGATTAAGGGGGGTTTATACCTCAAATACAAAGTTTATTCAACTTTCAAAAAATTTAACTTATCAAATTAACAAAATAGAAAAACCAAAATTATATGTTCATCTGAATAGAAGGAAAGAAATAATTTGACAAAATTCAACACCTATTGATGATAAAAAAGAAAAAAACAGTGAATTAGAAATAGAAGTGAACTACTATTATTACAATGTGATACAGCTAATAGCATACTTAAGAGTGACATATTAAACTTTCTTCTTCCAAGACTGAGAACAGCATAATTATATCTGCTCTCATCACATCCATTCTACATTGTACAGGAGGTCCTAGGCAATGCAATAGGTAAGAAAAAAGAAATAGAAGGCCTAAATAGTAAAAAAGAAGAAATAAAACTCTCTTTAGTCATAGGTGACATCATTATTTATATAGAAAATCCCAAAGAATCTATGAAACAATTACTAAAACAAGCAAGTGAATTTAAAGTGACACAAAACAAAGTCAATATAAAAAAAATCAATGGTCTTTCTATATACTAGCAGAAAACAGTTGGAAAACAAAATTTTAAAAGAAATTCCATTTCTAATTTATATATATAAACCATATTTAAGATTAAATTTAACAAAGACATGAAGATTGCTGTACTGAAAACTATAATAGATTGTTCAGAAAATTAAGGAAAATCTAAATTAAGAAATATATTATGTTCATATATTAAAGAAACTGGTTACTCTTCATTCAATCTGTTGTTTTTTTTTAAACCTTTCTAACACATACTTCTTGATTCCCTTACTTCAAATTTCAGTCTGGTTTTTTATCTCATTGCCCTGCTGCAAAGACTAAGTCATCAGTGGCCAAGCAATTGCCAAATATGGACAATTTTCAGTCCTTATTTTACAGAATCTCTGCTGGGTTGGTCTTCTTTCCTCCAACCTACTGTCTTGATCTCCCCAACACCTCCCACTTCTGCTGCTTCTTGTACATGAATGACTGCTCTTTCTACGATTTCCTTGGTGTGGTCTTTGTTCTCTATTCACTAAACACTGGGAATATGACCTAAAGGAGTTTAAGGGGAGAGAACTATCACCACTTGTGTAGTCCATGTAGCAATATTTTTCAAACTGAGTCATTGTTTTGCCCAATTCTCTTTATATTCTTCTTCTTTCAGCTATTAGCCCCCTTCATGTTTTCTGCCTGCATTAAAATTTTTAGTATGATGGCTGGAGTTCTGACAGCCACCTTGCAACCATAAGAGACAAGCCAAAAGATACACAGGGATATTAATTTAATTCTCCTATATTACTGAACTCCAAATCAGTCTTCAATCTATGTACCTCTAGATTTCTTGTTGGGTAAACCCTAAATGTTCCTCTAGTCTAGACCAGAGGTGGGAAACTTTTCCTGTAAAAGGACAGATAGTGAATATTTTGGGCTTTGTAGGCCATATTGTCTCTGTCCTAGCTATTCAACTTTGCCATTGTAGCGCTACAGTACCCATAAGCAATATGTAAATGAGTGGGCATGGGTCTGTTCCAATAAAACTTTATTACAAAAACAGACTTTAGGCTGGATTTAGCCAGTAGACCTTAGTTTTCCCACCCTTGTTCTAGACTACGGTTTAAGTGTTAAGTGTTTATTTAAGTGTGTGATATTTGTAGCCAAAAGTATTCTTAACTGATATACACACTTGATAAAAAATAAAGGTCTCTCAGACTAACTTCAATATACTCCTCACTTGTGTTAGACAGAGCTACTATTCATATTACATGGGCTCTCTACACTATTCTCTCTTCTGTTTGGTATCATTCAGTCTTCTCCTCAATCTCTGCATCCTACCCGCACTGTGAATAAATGGTCTTGTACTACATACATAAGCTTGGGACCATATAACAAGAACACCCAAATATACTCCCATCTCTTCACCAGCCTGCTAGTATTTGTGTGTGTGTGCGTGTGTGTAAACTGAAAGGCTCACTCTTTGTACAACTAGAAATGTTTACTTTTTCCAGATTACTGAGTTTCCTTTGAGATCACAATTACTTCCTCTTCCATCTCTGCACCCCCTATCTTTGTCCTTATTCCTTTTCACTTCTCTACTATATTTGATGATATCCTTCATATCTCAAAACCTACTCCCCTTCCATTCTTCCCTTTATTCTGGCTCTTCTATCTCCCTGATTCCTTCATATTTTATGCTCCCATCTATGCTTTCTTTGGGTGTGCTTCTCAAGGGTCAGGCCTTGGGCTTGGCAATTCTCTCTACATTCTTCTTGTTTCTGTTATTAGCACTCTTCCCCTAAATAAAGAGCTGACACCTTGATCTCCAGGTATGAATCTCCAGGTACCCATAAACCATACTCAATGCATGCTCCTATTATTTCAAATATACCTTCAAAACAAATTTTACTGCTCGTCCTAAATATGCTCCTTCTTTCTCTGAGCTCCATTTCTCAAGGGTGCCGAGACATTATTTCCAATCTCCACTTTCTTTTACCTCATATATACATTCAGTTGAAACTTTATTCCCAAACATTACATCCATCATGGCCTTTTTCTCTTTTAAAAACTTTCAACTGGCTGTCATCTGTATCCAAGATAAATTACAAATTACCCAGCTGGGCCATTAACGCTTCCTTTGACAATACAGACCATCATGTAATTTGGTCTTGTTTTCTTCTTTTTTCCAGCACAACTCCTTTATTTCTGCTGGTTGAATTTCTCAATGTTCTTCATGTTGGATATTGACTACTCTCATTTCTTAGCCTCTGATTGTATTACTCAGCTTGTTGGAAATACACTTAGTTAAAATTTGGTTCATTTATAATTAACCAAAAACTCAAAATAAGTGACAACTGTGGACCATACAAAAGTGTAGTTAGGTGATGAGGGCTTCTATGGCATTCCAAAGTGTCAGGGACCCAGATTATTCAATCTTGTTGGTCCATATGAGATCATAACCCAAGATGGCTAGACAGGTAAAGAAGGGCACAAATCAGTCATTTCTTAGGGAAGTTTCCCAGTTTTTTACGTATCCCAGAATCAACTGTTTTTTGAACTGTGGAAACCAATCAAAAGCTTAAGCAGCCAGCAGAATGGTTAATCAAGAAAAACCAGTTAGATCTCAGTAAGGACAGAGAGCTTTGTAGTGTTAACTTACCCTGGTCCTATTCCCTGCTCCCCAGATTGATGATGGTCTTGAACATAACATTCCCAGTAGAAAGGCACCGGTAGAGGAGGGAGCAGAATGGGTCTCTTGCAGCTTACAGTGCTATTGGAAGAAGCTGGGACCACAGGGCCTTAAGAGGAAGAGGAAACCTAAACCCTTGCAGACGTTGGCAGTCATCTTCCTCCAGCATGAGGCAACAGACTTCGGTGAAAGACATAACTTATGCTTTATGGCCTGGTAACTATAAGCTTCTACCCCAAATAAGTACCCTTTATAAAAGCCAACAGATTTCTGGTATTTTGCATTAGCACCCCTTTGGCTGACTAATACAGGGCAGTATTACTCTAACACCAAAGTCAGACAAAAGAAATCACACAAAAAAAGAAAATTAAAATCCAATATCCCTTATAAATAGAGATGCAAAAAAAATCTCAATAAATGGTAGCAAATTGAACCCAGCAACATATTAAAAGGATTATACATTGTGACAAGTAGGATTTGACCCAGGAATGCAAGGTAATTCAACATAAAGTCAATAAAGTAATATGCTATATTAATAGAATGAAGAAAAAACACGTGATCATTTTAATAGAAGCTGAAAAAGCATTTGACAAAATACTACACACTTTCATGACAAAATACAACACTCACTAAGCTAGGAAAACAAAAGAACTTCCTCAATTATAAAGGATATCTATGAAAAACCCAAGCTAACATCATACATAATGGTGGAAGACTGAAATCTCTCCCCCAACATCAGGAATAAGACAAGGATGTGCACTCTTGCCACATCTACTTAATATTGTACTAGAAGCTCTAGCCAGGGCAATTTGGCAAGAAAACGGCATTCAAATCAGAGACGGACAAGTAAAAGCATCTCTATTCACAATGGCATGAACTTATATGTAGCAAATGTAGAAAACATTATAGACTCTACAAAAACAACAACAACACAATTAGACCTAATAAACAAGTCAGCAATGTTGCAGGATAAAAGGTAAATATACAAAAACCAATTGTGTGTTTGTACACTAGCAATGAATAAGCTGAAAATGTTAGGAAAACAATTCCACTTGACAAGGGTGCCAACGTCCAATCAATTGGGTAAAGAACAGTCTCTTCAACAAATGATTCTGGGAAACTGAATATCTATATGCAAAAGAATGAAAGTGAACCCCTACCTCATGCTGTATACATAAAAATTAACATAAAGTGGATCAATTACCCAAATAAAGGAGCTAACACTATAAAACTCTTAGAAAACTTAGAGGAACATTTTCAGGACCTTGCATCAGGCAAAGAATTGTTAGAGATGACATCCAAAGTATGAGCAAAAAAAGAAAAAATATATAAGTTGAACATCATCAAAGTAAAAAAAAATGTTTGTACATTAAAAGACATTATTGGATGGAGTGGATGTGGCTCAAGTGATAAGGCCTCTGCCTGCCATATGGGAGGACCTGGGTTCAATCCCTAGGGCCTTCTGGTGAAGAAGAAGAGAAAGCATGCCTGCATGGCAAGCCAGTGCCCACACGGAGACCGAGAGCCCACGAAAGTGTCCATGTGGTGAGCCAGTGCCTGCGCAAGTTAGTCACGCTGCAAGATGATGAGGCAACAAAAGAGAGAAGAAGGGGAGAGTCAAGGTGAAAGGCAGCAGAAACCAGGAACTTCTCTCCACATCAGTGGTTGCCAGGATTGAATCCCAGTGAATCCTCAGAAGAGAAGACAAAAAGAGAAACAGATACAGAATATCACGCAGTAAATGGATACAGAGAGCAAAAACAGCAGGGTGGGGGAGAGGAGAGGAAAAAAAAAAAGACACCATTGGGAGCAGATATGGCTCAAGCAGTTGATCCCCTGCTTCCCACATGAGAGGTCCTGTGGTTCCCTGTGCCTCTTAGGAAAAAAACAGAAAACAGGGGAGCCAATGTGGCTCAGTGGTTGAGTGCCATCTTCCTATATATGAGCTCCCAGGACCTCAAAAACAAACGCAGGGGGAGACATTATTAATGGGAGCTAATGTAGGGGTCAATCCCTGGTTCCTCCTAAAAATAAATAAATAAAAAGACATTATCAAAAAAGTAAAAAGACAACATATAGGAGAAAATATTTGGAAATAATATATCTGATAAGGGTTTAATAACCAAAATATATAAAGTCCTGATACATGCTATACATGATCTTGAGAACATTATGTTAAGTGAACAAAGCCACCCACAAAAGGCACATATATTATGTGGTTCATTTATAAGTAATGTCTAGAACAGCAAATCCACTTAGATAGAAAGTAGAATAGTCTTTGCTGGGGCTGGGAGAAAGGAGGATTTGGGGAGTGAGTGCTCAGAGCATACAGTTTCTTTTTGGGTTGATGAAAATGTTCTGGAATAAAATAGCAGTGATTGTTGCAGACAATTGTGAATGTATTAAAACTACTGAATGAACCCTTTAATAGTTAAAATGGTGAATTTTATGCAATATGAATTTTATTTCAATATAGAGACTTAATCCACACATATACCTGCATACAAATGTTTATGTACATAATTGCCAAAAAAAAAATGTAAGCAGTTGAGATGCACTGTACTTTTGGATACATGACACTACACTTTTCAAAACCCACAGAACTTTACAGCACAAAGAAATAATCTTAATACATGAAAAAAAATTTCAACCAGGAGGTCAGGGGATCCCAGGATAGAATGCATACTGTGAAAAAGGATACATGACATAAGCTCACTAAAGGAGGTGGGGAATAAAGGAGCTGGCCCAAGGAGAAACTCCAGAAATGACTTGAAATGGTTAAAACTAAAGACAAAAGGAACTATATATGAGCACTGTATACTCTAGTTGGAAAATTTATTTCTTATGGGAGTATGGTTAACAATTGTGAAGGGAGAGTTCTTATATACTGGGGCTCAACAAATAAATGGATGGTGGCTTGTGGAAGCTGGGTTTTTCACCATTGGAAAGTGAAGTTACACACAAGCAAAGAGGAAAGCTAGAACAATCCTGTGGTACTGGATTAGTCAGGCATTAGTATGAATCCATGTTTAGCTATATAGATAAATAAGATAAATAATTATGGATATGTGTATATATATGGATTCATATATAAATATATATTCTAGCACTGAGAGGGCCTAGAAGCAATGACAACCAGGAGCAATGAGCACACCGACAGCCCAGATCTTGGTTTTTAATGCCATTCTACAGTAAAATGGCATTAGGAATCAGAGTTAACTTGGAGAAACAGCTGACTTTAGGGCTAGGGCAGAGAAAATACAAAATGAGGCTGGTATATCTGTTTCTACATGGCCTTCTCATAAGGACACCAGACATTGGATTTAGGGCCCACTCTAATCCAGCATGACTCATCTTAAATAATTACATTTGCAAAGACTTTATTTCCAAACAGTCACATTCTGAGGTTCCAGATTGACATGAATTTTAGGGGGTGACACTATTCAACCCAGTACATATAGTAAAAATAATTTAAAATAGTAATATGAATCTGTCTTAGATTCTTCCCCTATGCCTCATATATATTTTATTTAACATGGCCCTAAATATTTTTTAAATTTTTTAATGGTTTATATTATGGTTAAATATTTTCTTCTATACCCACTCCCCTGACTCTAACCCTACAAGAATACAAGGGGAAAAACAAATTTTCTGATTTCCTTAAATAAAATGATAAAATATGATGCACACACAAATACATGATATATGATCTGGAGAACCAAGAGGACTCTGAAGACCTGGATTAGTTCCATCCTGCCTCTATAACTTCAGGTTATCTCTCTGAAATAAAGATGTCTCAATTTCCTTATATATCTACCTCTCAAAACACCTATGAGGACAAAAATATATAACAGCTAATGGCAGAGAGGTGGTGGTTGTTGAAGATGTACCTTAATAGGTGATTGGTGTAAAGTAGCTCACTGTACAAAGCTCCACACTTTTGTGTTTGAAACTTTTCAGAAAAAATAATTTAAATTTAGATGAGTATAATTCCTTCCTCGTGAGAAGACATATTATAAAAAAGAAAAAGAAAGATAATCCTAAAAATTGCATACTACTATTCCCAACTCTCTTCTCATGAACTGTTTTCCTCCTCCCGGTTTGGAGGCTGAATGACACAGAAAAGTAAAAGAGAAATAGGGTGTGATACATTCTTAGTATAACAAGGTGACGTTATCACCGTCCAGAGCGCGGCCGTACCGCAACCTCGCGACCCACAAAGGTCATTTCCCATGGAAAGCTGGCTTTTCCTCAGAGAAACCAGGACTCCGGAGAACACTACACTTCGCGCCCTTTAGCTAAGGCAGGCAGGCTGGACCGACTGCCAGCCCGCGACGGGAAGTGACGCAGCCGCGCCTCCCGGAAGCGTCGCGCGCCTCGCTGGCTGGGAAAGTCTGCGGCGCGAGGCGGGCCGTCTCCATGGCGACAGTCAGCTTCTAAGTTCATCTCCGGGTCGCTTTGCTCTCAGCGGTCTGTGAGTGCGCCCGCCTTCCTCTCGGCGGTGGGATCTGTCCCGCCGAGGATCACTGCCGCGTTAGACCGACTAAGCTCGGATTCCAAGTACGTTGTTTGGAAAAATAATTTGGGCAAACTCACCAAGACACAGATACGAGAAAATTATTTTCAGTAATAATTCTAAAATAACTGGATACTAATAATCAACAGAAATGAAATGCAGACAGTGAAATATTTTTTATTGAATTTCATGTACATACAATTATGCCAATAATTTTTTAAAATGTTTGCTTTGAAAAATTTTTAAAGTTTTAAAAGTGGATTTTATTTTATAATTTAAAATTATTTAAATTATTTTAGTGTATTTTTGGAAAAAGATTTTTAAAAGACCTACATATATGTCTGGCGCAGTAATAAACAGTGACATTATAGTTTGTTTTCGAGTCTTCTACAAATTTTTTAATGACTTTAAGGAAATCAATCCTCTTCACATTTTCATCTTTCTTAGTATGGCTGTATTTATCACTACTCATAGTTGACTGAAGAATGTTTTATTATATTAAGCTTAATTTCAAAATATTTCTTTTACATGAATAAACAGATACACAAATAGAAAATATCTTAGATAATTTTAGCAGAGATACATAAAAATTTCTTTCCACAGATACTGTCTCTGCAGTTCAAAAATTCTAAACAAGTGAAATACCAAGAGGAGAAATAGAATGATGGAGTTTAAGCACCATGTGTGGCATCCTTCCTGCCTTTACATTAAAACAAGCTTTTTCCAATCCCTCTTCTTCCAACCACTAACTCTCCTTTTGAAGCAGGCTAGTAGGAGGGAATCAATAGATGGATCTGGAACCTGGCAGAGAGTCCACGTGGAAATCAGAAACCCCAAGGTGGCTGCTGGAGGACCCCCACTCCCAAGATGCTGCCATTCAGAACAAAGACCTCTGGAAGCCAGGAGAAGCCCCGGATATTCCCCAAGGACTTTATCATTGGGTCCTCATGGGGGATTGATAGGTGGGGTAATCAATCAACACAGCAAACAGCTGGAAACCCTCCCCTGCCATTATCAAGCCAAACAGAATGGCTTCCCTATCGGTCCCCTGAGAGCTAATAGGTGAGGATCAAAGGGCAACCCATCAGAATGGCAAATAGCTGGGGCCCCTCCCCGCGGGAGGAAAGGGGAGGAGGGAAGAAAGGTTTTAATAAAGACAACCCCTGAATCCAGGCGCCAACTCTTTGCCTGGAGGTCACCAGTATCTATGTATAGGGTGTGTACTTTCTTCCTCTCCTTTCTCAATAAACTCTTACTGGCATAATTAAACTGGCATGTTCTTAAATTCATTTAGATAACATAGCCAAGAACCTAGAAGACGCAGTGTGTTCTGACAGCACTACCAGCTATTAAAATGATCTGAAGTCGGGAAAAGGACTTTGGCCCAGCGGTTAGGGCGTCCGTCTACCATATGGGAGGTCCGCGTTTCAAACCCCAGGCCTCCTTGACCCGTGTGGAGCTGGCCATGCGCAGTGCTGATGCGCGCAAGGAGTGCCGTGCCACGCAAGGGTGTCCCCCGCGTGGGGGAGCCCCACGCGCAAGGAGTGCGCCCCTGAGGAAAGCCGCCCAGCGTGAAAAGAAAGAGCAGCCTGCCCAGGAATGGCGTTGCCCACACTTCCCGTGCCGCTGACAACAACAGAAGCGGACAAAGAAACAAGACGCAGCAAAAAGAGACACAGAGAACAGACAACCAGGGGAGGGGGGGAATTAAATAAATAAATAAATCTTTAAAAAATAAAAAGATCTGAAGTGTATTTTTAAAATGTAAATTAGGGTAGGATCCTGATTTTAATCATCTTTATGTCCCACGGAATTTGAGACGGGCCTACCTTAAATTTTATTTATGCACCCAGACTATGGAAAGAAGCCTCTGTTATTCCAGAGATGTTCTGGGGACTCCCTGCATCAGGGATGCCCGTCAAAAACGCAGCGTTCCTGCCTGGAAAACTAATTTAATAAGCTCCCCAGGTGATTTGTTTGTGGAAACTATTTACAATTATAAACCACTGGCCGAGTTGTAGTTTGCAGAGCGGATTAGGGGCTTCAGGCACTCTTGCAGATCCCCTTTCTCAGGCCTCTAGCACCTCTCACTCCAGGAATGGGATTTTGCAAAGCCCTCCAGGAAAGCGAGTCGCAGCCCAGCTGGGAGGCCCTGGCCCTGGGGCGCAGGCGCAGAGCGGCGCCCGTGGTTCCTCGCGCCCTAGTCCCTGTGTTCTGCACCTGGGCAGCAGCGCTGGGAGGACCGGGTGCCGCCGCCCGCTCAGGCATTGGCTAGGAGGGACGCGGAGCCGGGGTGCTCAGGAGCCTGAATAAAACCGGGCCAGGTCCTGGGAAGCCTGGCGGGCGTTAGAGCGCCGCCCGGTCGCCCCTGGGTTTCCCTCTAATCCTTCCGGCCTCCCCACGGCTCACAAACTGTGGTTCCGCCCCCGCCGCGGGTCCGGCCCGGGCTGTGTCTGGGCGCTTGGCCCGAGGTGGCGGGTGAGTGGGGCGCGCCAGGACCCCGAGGTCGGGGCGGGGGGTTGTGCACGCTCTGGGGAGGGTCGTGCAGAGGCACCGGCTCCTCAAGACGGGTCGGGGAAAGGGGCGCGAGAGGGCCGGGCCTCAGGGCCGGCGGGGAAGCTCCTCCTGGCGGGCACGCGGCAGCGGGGACGGGGTCGGCCCGGCCCCTCTGCGGCAGTGACCGCGGGTGGCGTTCCCTGGACGCCCTTGGGAAGTGGAAAAGGAGGTTGCATTCCGCGCCCCTCCAGCTGGGCGCCGGAGGGCTTCTGTACCCGGGGTGCGATGGGCGTTCCCCAGGTGTTCACCGAGTGCCGAGCTTTGCTCCAAGAAATTTTACTACGTCCAGGAACTCACTTAAAGCTCGCAACCACCCCGTGATATAATGTGCTGTTGTTATCCCCATGTTGCTGATAAGGACATTGAGGCATAAGGAGAGGAAGTATCTTGCTTGGAGTTACAGTGCTAGTGAGCGATAGCCTTTATTTTATGGTTATGATGAATATAAGTGTTATTTGTTACGTATTGACAAACTATGCATCCTTGAGCATGCACTTGGTTGTAAGTTCGAGCCAGTTTTCGTGAGCACTGTTGCCTGATAACCACCTTTTGGAAGGACTGGCAACTCTAGGCTTCTCAGTTCTAGGCTGCCAGACACTCCTGCTGATTCCTTTGTGCAAATGTCTCAGGGGCAATCATCCCGAGACCACAAAACAAAGCTTGAGGGAAGTGCTATTCCAGAACCTTTAGAAGCTGCCTCTTTCAGAATGAGATCATTTCTTGAGATTCAAGTGGGTAGAAAATAAGGGAGAATTCTTCTTGGGTCACGAAATTGATTATAAGAGGAAGTAGCACCATCAGAAGAATTTCGGATGACTAGGGTAATAGAAGGTAGCCAAGGCTGTCAACTGGCATCTTAGTGTCACATAAAGGAGCAGATCCGGTCTGCCTGTGCTGCGACGCTCTGCGACCACTTTACTTGACTGGGTAATGATTTGCTGGGGACCAGGTATCCGTAGAGCAGTAAGGAAGTGATGACCCAAATGACCCAAATAACTAAAATAAGAGAAGGAAAGGAGGGTCAATTTTCTACATTGTGGTGGAGGAACCATGGAATCCCTGACCTTGTGGAATAGTGGTATCCTGGTCTCTCTGAAATATATTTGAGGACTCTCCCTGACACTTTTGCCACATCTACCAGACCTCCTTTCCCCATTTCACGTGCACCCTCCAAAGCCAAGAAAAACAACACATCTGCCCAAACTTTAGAGCAGCAGCAGCTGAAGGGAACCTAACAAATCTGCTGAGAGGATCCTTCCTTAAATGTATACCATTAAAATTTTCAAATTAATTTATTTGAGGTGAGCTTAGCCATTGTATAAACTCCTTATGGTGCCTATGATGTTCCTTATTATAAATGCTTTGCCATCTTTTAACTTGTAGCATTCACAAAATCTTTGTAAGAAAAAACAAGCAAGGACAGTAATGCCATTTTACTGAGTGGTCCCACTCTATCTGTTGTTTCACTTAATTGTGCCAAGGAGCTGCTTGCACTGAGGTGACACTTCAGTGGGGCTGGAGAATTTAATCCTTATGTCACATCATTACAGCTTTGAATGTGTTTGGGACTTCCTGCAGCCTCTCAGGGACTACCTTGCGGGGTAGTCATTCTCTGGGCCACCGTGTTCATGCTGGTATCCCTGTGGGATCAGTAGAGTAGTTTCCTGACCATTTAGGGACCACAGAAATGGATAGTGTGACTTAGCTGTGCTTTCCCTTCCTGTTTGAGAGGCAGTAAGTACTGCTGAGTGGAGTGAGTGTGAGTCCAAGATTTATCACTTGGCCTTGGGCCAAATTTTCGTAACCTCTCAAGTCCTTCCTTTATATTGTGAAAATAATAAAAATAGTACCTCTCTCACAGAGTTGTTGTGAGGAATAAACAAGTTACTATTCATAAAATGCTTAGTACAAGCTGGCCAAAAGAGGGATCTTTTCCAGAGACCTCACCTCCAAGTTTCACATTAGATCCTTTTTTTTTTTTTTAAGTGGATGGAAACCTTCCCCAATGGGATTTCTATGTGTCTATATTTTAGACACATATATATATTATATATGTGTGTCACATGTACACACACATAATACATAATACAGCTATACATAGATGAGCTTATTTGAAATGTGAAAACAACTATATTTTGGGACCTGTGCAGTAAGTTGAATAATAGATATATCAAATTGGCCCAGTTTAACAACCATCTAGGCATTAAAAAACATGAACTCTCTAGGTTTCAAATTGGCTACGTCCTTTGAACTCTGCCCTAGTTCTTTCTCTCTTCAGGATATCCTGCCTACTTTCAGTATCCTGTGTTTCAGTGAAATGTGAAACGTTTTAGAGACCTTCAAATTTCAGGTCTCCCTGGCTTCCCTTCGCATGTAAAAACTTAAATACTTTTCTAACAATATCTCTTCTCCAGAATGGAATATAATTTGTTATAATATTCTGCTATATGTAAAATTTCCATCAGTTACAACATGGCCTTTATTATTTTTTTTAAAGATTTTTATTTTTTATTTATTTCTCTCCCCCTCCCCCCCCTCCCCTTTGGAAGCAGCATGGCTCTTCAAACATTTCTGAGGGCTTCTGTTGGGTACAAATACTTTGACTTTAGGGGCTTTGTAATTTACTAGCTAAGAGAGGCACTGTTGATCTATTGCATAACTTTTCAATTGTCACTTCCGTTGCACCAGAGCAGTAGTTCTCCATCCTTCAATCCACTATTCCCCTTACTATCCTGAAAGGAAATTCGTAGATTATATTAGCTACCTATAGACAATTTCCAAAATATCAATATACAGTCAATAATTGTAATATAAAGGAGAAAGAAAAGTAATTTATAAATAGAATAATATGCATTCTGTTGCATATTATGTAACTGTAAATGATTGGATGAAATAAATGTTTGTACCTATATGTAGAATCACTATGAATACAACACCTACAAATGCAGACTAATATATGAAAATTGTATTTATGAATGTAATACCATGTGTGGTTTGGTTTTACTGAAATGAGATACAATTCCTAATACAATTCAAATAAAACAAAGCTATTTCTTTGATTTTCCAGCATATAAAAAAGGTGTAAAAAATACTTTGTATTTACATGTGATGTGGTGTTAGGTTCCAGCTCAGCTTCTCTGAAAGTTGGGCAGGACACGAGATAATTCTTTGTTTTGCTGGAACATCTATTATCCCACCCCCCACTAAATTCCAATAGCATCCTCCAATCATTGGGACAATCACAACCAAAAACCCTCACAAATTTCCAAAATGCTTCCTAGAGGTAGTACTGCTGCCTTGAGAATTACTGTACTAAGAGAAGTAATGGTGAACTGCCAACAAAATAACAATGGAGTAGTTTAAGAAGCTGGGCTATAAGAATTTCAAAGCAGTAATTTAGGAATGTTGACACCATAAAGTATGCAGCTAAGTCTTACTGGAAGATTCTGCAAAAAGTTAGAAATTTGACTCCCAGAGCAACCCAGTGGTAGGGTTTTTCTGTTCCCTGTTTCCAGCTGAAAGGCGTTTGCTTAGCAAAGCTGGGCACGGGCAGCATCATTGCATTGTTCTGAAGGCTCTTTGTGCATGGCTTCTTGGTGGAGATCCTCCAAAGTTCACCTCCACATCTATGAGAGAGGAAAGCCTTGTGAAACTCTATCTACTCCCTAACCCAGTGGATCTCAAATTTTACTGTGCAGCAGAAACACTGGAGAACTGTCTACAAGGTGGATCCTTGCTCCTTGCTCCCTATCATGCATCAGGGTTCCAGGTAAATTCACAAGTGAGTTAAAGAACAAGCTTTAATGGGGAAACTAAAAGTCTAGAGATGGGCAAGAAGAGAAGATACAGGTTTTTAGATCCTCCCGCTTCCCCCCACAGAAAGGCTTGCTGGGCCGGGACGCGCTGCTGAATACTCAGCGTAGGTCTCTGTTCCAGGAGAGGGCCTTGCACCCACCTCCTTCCCTTCTTATAAGGCCAGTGTAAGACCAAAGTGTCGGTGGGTAGATCAGCTGACTGCTTGGTGCCAGGCCGAACACTGAATGTGAGATGCCAGTTTTTAAACAGGTGCTAGCTAGCTGCCAAGCACCTGGAAATTTGGGGTCGTTGGGAAGTTTGGGCCCCTCTGGCAGGGAGAGGAAGCCACCACTCCAGTGGGAGCTGAGTTTGTCTTTAGACCCTCCTCCTGGGAGAAAGGTGGAGAGAAGGTTGGTCCCAGCTAGCACATTTGCCAGATAATAGAGTATTTCTAAGGCTGTTTTTGGACAATTTAACTTGCCAAATCACACCAGCTTATTAAAACTCAAATGCCTGGGCCCCATCAGATTTACCAGGTCTGAGGCCAGGCCCGGGTATCTGGAGTAACAAGTACCATAGATGATTCTGATGTGTGTGTGTGTGTGTTTATTTGTACATGTATAACTTGTCTCGGAACCCAATTTTAGCAGCTTTCAGCTGCCCGTTTTTTCCAGCCCTTTCTCACCTGCTGTGCAAGTTTACTTTACCTTTTTTAAAGATCAGATCTTGGAGACTGAGCTCTGAATAGCTCTGTGTCTCTAGCACCAACGGCCTTGTGTTAAATCTCTTACAATCAGCAGGAATCCCGGCGTGAGAATTGGACATGATCACTCAGTTGGAGGGAGAACAACTGTGGATGCTGGATCTTCAGGGACCTGAGGAGGGACGTGCTCAGACAGGCCTTCCTAGGTGAGTGGTATCAGAAATACCACCAATTTGCTATTTAGGAGACTCGGAGCTTTAGTCTCAGCTCTTGCAATTAGCTGTGTGACCTAAGCAAATTATTCCGTTTTTCCCATCTGTCAGTTGCGAGGGTTGGCCTAGATCAGATGAGCTCTAAGTTCTGTTAATCCTCTAACAGTCGTTGGTTGTAGACTTATTTAGAAGAATACCTAAACTAGTCAGAAGGGTTGGAGGGCACATGGGAATTGCAATGTGGTAATTAGCGTTTCTGAAATTTTGTCTTTTCTCAGCCATGCATTCAAGCTCGATAAAGACATCCTTCCTTTTTGCTCTTTTAGGGGTTATCTTTTCTGTCCTTGGGAGCCTTTACTCTACTTTTCCCTCTTTGCTCTCTCATTTCCCATGACTAATTGGCTACAATAACTATTAGCTCATTTTACCTTCTAGTCCCCTAATTTTGCTCAGCTAGTATATCTGCTTATTTCTATTTTTTGGCTTACCATATTACCCCATCATCTTTTTCATATTTCTTGATTTCTCAGTGCTCACTGTGCCCACTGCAGAAACTCTGCCTCTTATCTCTTCTGGCTTTGTTCACTTTTGTACCACTGTCCCTTTTTTTGGTCTTTCCATAAAGTTGCTAGTGTGCATGAATTGCAAATTCGTTGTCTTTTTTCTGCTAGTTTACTTTCTTTGCTCTCAACACTAGACACAGGTGACATTTGCACTTTAAATGTCTTTCAGATAGGGAGATTTGAACAGAAACCAAAGCTTCAACACCAATCAGGCTATTTCTGAAGAACTAGAATTTTCAGGGTCAGCAATGGAAAGTCTCAGAGAGAATATTGCCCTGGGACCTACGAATGAAGACACTTCTAAAAGTAAGGGCTGGTTATCGAGGCACACAAAATATTCTGCACAGAAGAGATCCTGTTTTGAGAAAAAAGAAATTTAAAAAGTGTCAGTGACTCTCAAGAAAGTTTCTGCTGGGAAGGAAGATCCTGAATCCAGTGAATTTAGTCTGAGCTCAGACCTTCACACTCAACAGAAAATTACAATGGAGGATAGATCTCACACATCTAGGAGAAAGTCCAGAGACAGTTCAGACTTAATTAAACACCGGAATCTCTTCCCACAAAGGAAACACTGTAAATGTAATGAATGTGGGAAAGCCTTTAGTTACCCATCAGAACTGACTGAACACAGTAGAATTCATGGTGGAGAAAAGCCTTTCGGATGCCATGAATGTGGGAAAACTTTTAGCCGAAGCACACATTTTATAGAACATCAAAGAACTCACACTGGAGAGAAACCTTATGAATGCAGTGAATGTGGAAAAGCTTTTAGCCGGAGTACACATCTTAGTCTGCATCAGAGAATCCACACTGGAGAAAAACCATATGAGTGTAGTGAATGTGGAAAAGCCTTCAGCCGAAGCACTAATCTGAGCCAACATCAGCGAACTCACACTCAAGAAAAACCTTACACGTGTAACGAATGTGGCAAAGCCTTCAGCGACCGTTCATCCGTCATTCAGCATCAGAGAATACACACTGGAGAGAACCCCTACGGATGCAGCGAATGCGGAAGGGCTTTCAGCTGGATCTCTTCGCTTGTTGAACACCAGAGAACGCACACGGGGGAGAACCCCTATGAGTGCAGTGACTGCGGGAAAGTGTTCAGTCGAAGCTCATCCCTCATCGAACATCAGAGAATCCACACTGGAGAAAAGCCCCATGAGTGCAGAGTGTGTGGGAAGGGCTTCGCCCGGAGCTCCTCTCTCATCATTCACCAGAGAACTCACACCGGAGAGAAGCCTTACAAATGCAGCGACTGTGGGAAAGCCTTCAGTCAGAGTTCAACCCTCATCAGGCACCAGCAACTTCACACTAAAAAGTAATACGCGAGCTTTTAAAAATTAGACTTGGCACACGAGCACATAGGCATAAACTCCCACAACTGGAAAGAAAACTATGTACATGTTTGAATTTTCTTTCTAGCTATAAGCTAGTTTCAAACTTTTCTCCCTCTCCTATCCTTGCTTCCTCCCTCCCTCCCTACTTGCTTCCTACCTTCTTCCCACAAAATGCTCAAATGAGTGATAAATGCATCGAGGGGACACTTTTAAAAAAAAAAAGATTTATTTCTCTCTCCCCCCCGCCCAGTTGTCTGCTCTCTGTGTCTATTTCCTGCGTGTTCTTCTTTGTCCACTTCTGTTGTCAGCGGCACGGGAATCTGTTTCTTTTTGTTGCGTCATCTCTCCGTGTGTGCGGCGCCATTCCTGGGCAGGCTGCACTTTCTTTGTGCTGGGCGGCTCTCCTTACGGGGTGCACTCCTTGCGCGTGGGGCTCCCCTATGCGGGGGACACCTCTGCATGGCACGGCACTCCTTGCACGCATCAGCACTGCGCATGGGCCAGCTCTACACGTGTCAAGGAGGCCCAGGGTTTGAACCACGGACCTCCCATGTGGTAGACGGATGCCCTATCCGCTGGGCCAAGTCCGCTTCCCAAGGGGACACTTTTTAAAACCTAGAATATTCAGTCCAATATTCTGGGGCTCCAACTTTTGAGTATACGGCTATCCGACAGGTACCTTGCTGTTCCCCACCTTGTCTCTGAATAACCTCTTTTTTTCCAACCACCCCGGCCCCTTCACATAAAGAGGAAATCCCGTGTGTGTGTTCATACTTGCTGGCCCCAGTTCCGGAAGAGAGGCAGCTGGCTTCAAAGCAGGACTAAACATTTCCCACCAGTTGGAGGATAATAGTATCGAGGAAAGTTCAGTCTCTGGACTTGTAAGGACAGATTTTTCTCTTCTTCCCTCCCTCCCTTTCTTTTTTGCTGTAACATATTTTCTTCAAGCATAACTCACAGTTCTGCTATTGTGCTTCACTAATCCTAGTGTTATTTGATCACATCTTCACCAAGAATGTCCTAAAAATCCTGGAGATGTTTAGTTCCTATATTATCTTGAAGAAAAAAAAATGCTTCCAATTCCTGCACTGTTTTTTTAGCCTTTTTTTTGTTTACAGACTTCGTGGAACTCACACGCTCTTGCTTTGACTGTCACCAGCCTTATAAAGTTGACCTCTCAAGGACAAGCCTAGTGCCTATTTCTCAGCTGTCTTTCTGCTTGACATTTGCAGGTTTGGCACGCTTGACCACTCATGCCTTAAAACCTGAGCTTCTGGGATCCATGATTCTGTGCTGATTCATACTTTTCCTACCTCCAGCACTTTTCTGATTAACAGTGATCAGCTTTGTGACTTGGGTTGGGCCAGAATAATATCATTTTATCAGGTATTTAACTAGACTGTAAGCTCCTTAGGCAGAAATCTTGTTTTAGAGTCCTATGAAGCATCACAAAGTATTGAGTAGGCCCTAAATGCCCTATTATTACTGTTTACTGCTTCCTCTTTTATCCCTTATAATGAGTCTGCTTTCCTTTATTTGAAGTGGCTTAATAATCGATTCCTTTTTCTCTCTTCCTGTTGCCACTGCCAAGTCCTCAGTACTGTGGGCCTAGATTACTAGAGTAAATGCATCAGTGCTCTCTTTATCTCCCTATTATCTAGCTGCCTGACTAAACTACCACTTTATTAGAAAAACTAGTCCTTAGATGTCCAGGGCCCTCGGAAAAAGTCCAGACTTGAATCAAGGCCTTCCATGGGTGGATCCATTTACCTTTATTTTTCGTGATTCTGCACATGGACGGCACCTCGTCCCTACTCCACTCTCGCTCACACGTGGCCTCTTTTAAAACTATTCTATCACACCCTTTTATTGAATTACTTTCTTCTTTGTACCTTCATAAATCCTATTCACTCCCTATTTTAAGGCTCTGCTCAAACCCTGCCTCCTCTGTTACTTCCAGTCCCCCACCTTCTTAGAAATCCTTTGCAGTGAGGCTTTGCATATTCTCCTTCCTTAGACATTTTCTTATTGTGTTCTCTGGTTCTTTCACAGGCACTTTTTTCCATAACTTATTTTGAAGGTGGAAATTGTCTTAAATCTCATAAGCCTCATATACACTACAATGCAGACATGGATTCTAGTTTCAGTCTAAACCAGGAGGTTTTAATTTAACTGTGCAGGTTCTTCTGTCTCTTGAATTGTGAAATAATCTCAAATATTTCGAATCCTTTCGTCCTCCTTGAATTATGTACACTACTAACTTGGGACTGACTCTCCTTTTGAATTTCTGGGATGCTGGCTACTTCATAAGGTTGTTGTAAGGAATAAATGAGTTTATTCATGTACAGTGATAAAAATAGTATCCGACATATAGTAAGTGCTTAATAAATATTAGTTGCTATGATTCTACTGCTTCAAACCTACCTATAGCCTTTTATTTCATCCCCTGCAGAGTTTGTAGCTCCATTACCAAAAATGGAAAACTAGGATCATAAATGAGTTAGAAGGTATTTCTTCTAACTGCCGTAACAGGCAACCATTTTCTGTTTTATTTATCAAGAAATCTTTTATGAAAATTATTCAAAACAGCTTATATGATACAATAAAATAGACAACCAAAAACACATGCAAATCAGCATTAAAGAAAGCAGAAAATGCCTAGATGATCAAGATTAGGGTAAGATGTGGTATCTCATGGAGTTATCCAGTTAGGGATATAAAGTGAGCATGCTGGTAACTAAAATGAGATGGTCAATTGTTTATGTAGTATTTGAAAAACAAAAAGTGGTGCATTTCTCAAGGAGAGCAAAGCTTTTTCTGATACTTAGATCTAAGATACCAGAAGACAAGCTCTTTGCACATATTTGGGTCATTTAACTCATTACGTATGGCATGAAGCTTACAGATGTTAAATAACTTATCCACGGGCCGTGACTTGACTCTAATTCTCCTCACTGTACTGGACCTCTTCAACTGGACCCTAGCAGCTGGGCAATGTCCAGAAAAGAAAGAGAGCTATTTGGGTAAAGCCATGGGGGGGGGGGGGGATTCTATGATAGTAAATGAAGCTACTTTTATTTTGCTGTAAATTTGCCAGAATTAGCTAACTTTGATTCTCTCTTCAAAAACTTTGGATCTACAAACTATCTTTGCGGCTGGGATATGCTGTGGAAACAACTGATCATGCTTGAATAAAATTTTTAATTAGGTTTTAATATTTTGAAAAAAATAATGAAGGGACAGTCAAGTTTTTATAATATTAACAAATACTTCTAATAACTATTTTTATAGCCATTTATTTCATCTTTATGATGGAGGTGACTCAAGCCGTTGGGCCCCTCTCTCCCACATGGGAGGTTCCAGGTTTGGGTCTAGTGCCTCCTTAAAAAAGATGAGTACACAAGAGCAGACAGCCAGTGCAAATGGTGGGGAGAGAACTAAATAAGTCTTTTAAAAATGTTTATCTATATTGGGTATGTTTAATAATATTCAGAATATATTCTTTTGCTGAGACTTTTTAAATAAGATTTATTTATTTTATTTATTTATATCTCCCCCCTCATTGCTGGTGCTCACTGTCTACTCTCTGTTCGTTGTGTGCTTGTCTTCTCTTTGGGAGGCACCATAACCGAACCCGGGACCTCCCATGTGAGAGGGAGCCAACCCCACTCCCGCTTGTTGTGTCTTTCGTTGTGTTTCCTTGTTGTGTTTCCTTGTGGCGTCGTCTCATGTAATCTCACTGTGTCAGCCTGTCGTCAGCTTGCTGTCTTGCTCAGCTGCTTTAGGAGCCACCAGGAACTGAACTGAGGCCCTGCCCTGTGGTCGGTGGGTGGCCATCTGCTTGAGCCACATCTGCTTCCCTGAGACATTTTAAATGAAACCAAGATGTCATGTCATTTCATCCTCAGTTATTTCATTATGAATTTCTAAAAACCATGGAAAAGATCTCACATAACCACAATGCTACCGTCATACCTAACAAAATTAACAGTAATTCCTTGGAGACCTTCATTTTATAGATGAAACAAAATCTGAGCCACGTCTTCTGTTTTGGAAAATCCGGGAGAAACTATAGTAGCCCTGGGATGTGAATTCACACTAAGTTTAGGGATTGAGACAGAACCTTTCTTCCATGTGACACTCACCTTTTGTTGCATCCCACCTTCCAGGACCCTGGAGAAGAACATTCACCAAGCGGTGGGGTCCTTCAGAGCACTGGCTTCCTGCTGGAGAGCCAGAGATTTGAGTCCCTGAGAACCAGGTCCAGCTAAAGAAATAACAACTTTTGAGTCAGATGGTAGCTGTTCCATGGAACCCACAGGTCCCAGAGATACAATTAGAACAATCCAGTCTGGTGCTTAAGGATGCTGTTAAGAAGCAGAATTCTCTCCTAGGAGGAGGCACACCTGGCCTGGATACCCAGAAGCTGCTAATCCTGGCAAGGCCCTGAAACAGCTCACAAGCTCTCCCATCAATGGCTGCAGCCAGAGCTTCACACCAAGAAACAGATCCTGGAGCTGCTGGTGCTAGAGCAGCTCCTGACCAGCCTGCCCAGGGAGAGCAGGGCTTGGGCTGCATCCAGAGAATAGTGAGGTTATTGTAGCTGTGGTGAAGAATTTGCCCCAATGTTTGAGGGAAAAGGTGAGGATCATCCACATTTTCCTAGGGGGAGAAGTGAATCCATTTTTCTTACAATGAGGATGGATACAACCTCCCTCAGGGACTCTTAGATAAGGAACAAGGAAAAAAATTTCTTGAAGTTAGGGAATGCTATTCCTTGAGTAGTAATGTCTGGATTTGCCATATTTCTAATATACATACTATGTGACAGATTCTGTAGAAGGTAGACTATGAAGTAGCAGGTAAATACTGTATATCCCATCCCCACTTCAGATTAGACTAAGTTGTTGATTTCTTTAGGCCAGGATACAGAAACTTAGGAAAGGAGACTTTGGGAGAGAGCAGGTGTGAGGAAACATGGCCGGGCAGCACTTCCTCGTACCCCGGCTGGACGGCGTTTCGCGGGAGCACTTTATACAGCACCTTTACCCGCAGAACTTTACCTTTTGACAAATTGGTCCAGAGGGCAGCTGAAGAAAAGCATAAAGAATTCTTTATTTCAGAGGATGTGGCAGATATTAGAAAACAGTTTCCATTATTGGAAGGCGATATTAAGTTTCCAGAATTCTTCAAAGAAGAACAGTTCTTTTCCAGTGTTTTTCGAATTAGCTCACCAGGATTACAGCTTTGGACCCACTATGATGTTATGGATAACTTCTTAATACAAGTGACAGGAAAAAAGCGTGTTGTACTATTCAGTCCTCGAGATGCTGAGTATTTATATTTATCAGGTACTAAATCCGAAGTGCTAGATATAGATAATCCAGACTTCACTAAATATCCACTCTTTTTCAAGGCTAGAAGGTATGAATGCTTCCTTGAAGCTGGAGAAGTGTTATTCATTCCTGCTTTATGGTTCCATAATGTAATTTCTGAAGAGTTTGGAGTGGGAGTGAATGTCTTTTGGAAGCACCTTCCTTCCGAATGCTATGATAAGACAGATACTTATGGAAACAAAGATCCTACAGCAGCATCAAGAGCTGCACAAATTTTGGACAGAGCCCTGAAAACACTGGCTGAATTACCAGAGGAATACAGGGACTTCTATGCACGGCGAATGGTCTTACACATTCAAGACAAAGCCTACAGCAAGAACTTTGAATAAATAATTTAGCACAATGAATATAAATTTTTTAATAAGATTCAGCTCAAATACTGGAAAAATATAAAAATATATAAATCGTTTAAAAATGATCCATTCTTTGTTAAGATAGGGAAGATAAAGCAATCTCAAATTTATAGATTAAAAAAGTAAAAAGGAAAAAAAAAAAAAGAAACTTAGGAAAGTGATGAGAATATACAGAATGAGAATAGATGTTTCACCTCTCCGTGTAGCTTTCCTTGGCCCTCAGAGTTGCAAATAGTGTGTCAACAGCTATCACCCTGTCACCTTCCCGTCCCACCCACCCCTGCCTCTCAAGGTGAAAGCTTTCCAAGTCTGAGAAGCTCACTTCTTGCTATGCCACAGCCTCTTTATACAGCGCTTGTCTCACCGTTCAGGGAGAACTTACACCAGCAGTTAAGTCCTGGGTTCCTCCTGGTTCTCAAACCAAGCTCATCCTTATCTGGGGAGAAAAATAGTTTTGCCAACTGTCCCTAAATAATCTCTGCCAGAAAGCTTCTTATCTGGGTGTGCTGGTGCTGCATTGGTTTGGAGGACCATGGTCACAAATCCTTATCACCAAAGGAGCCAAGAAGGACTGAGGGTAAATGAGGAGGCATGACCTCTGTCTATTAGGTTAGTGCAAAGGTAATTGTGGTTTCAGGCCATGAATTTTAAATCATAACTAGGCCCAAACACATCTTTATTAATCAAAATAGGAACCATTACAATCAACACATTTTTGCCAATGAGAAATAAGTTTATTCCTGTTGCATAAAAATCTGTGCTTCAGGATTTAACGAACCCTTGGAAAGTATTTTCTGCATTCTGCTGGTTGTAGAAGCGTTTTCCCTGCAAAAAGCTGTCAAGGTGCTTGAAGAAGTGGTAGTCAGTTGGTGAGAGATCAGGTGAATATGGCGTATGAGGCAAAACTTCGTAGTTCAATTCGTTCAACTTTTGAAGTGTTGGTTGTGTGACGTGCAGGTGTTGTCGTAGGGAAGAATTGGCCCCTTTCTGTTGACCAATGCTGGCTGCAGGCATTGCAGTTTTCGGTGCCTCTCATCGATTTGCTGAGCATACTTCGCAGATGTAATGGTTTTGCTGGGACTCAAAGCTGTAGTGGATCAGACCGGCAGCAGGCCACCAGTGACCCTGACCTTTTTTTTTTGGTGCCAGTTTGGCTTTGGGAAATGCTTTGGAGCTTCTTCTTGGTCCAACCACTGAGCTGGTCATTGCCGGTTGTTGTAGAAAATCCACTTTTCATCACACATCACAATCCAATCAAGAAATGGTTCATTGTTGTTACATAGACTAAGAGAAGACGACACTTCAAAATGACAATTTTGAAATGCCAAATGACCATAGAATGGTCGACGTTGAGTTCTTGGGCAGCCTCTCGTGTAGTGGTAAAAGGATCAGCTTTGATGATTGCTGTCAATTGGCCATTGTCAACGTCCAGTGGCTGGTCACTATGCTCCTCAACTTCAAGACTCATCTCTATTGCAAAACTTTGTGAACCACCACTGCACTGTACCTTCATTAGCAATTCCTGGCCAAATGCCTTGTTGATGTTGCGAGTTGTCTCCACTGCTTTACAACCCATTTCGAACTCAAATAAGAAAATTGCTCAAATTGCTTTTTGTCTAACATCATTTCCATAGTCTAAAATAAATATAAAATAAATTGCGAGCAATAAGTCATTAGCAAAAAAAAGACAAAGTGAGAAATGCATATAAAAATGATGCATAACATAGCCACATTTATTTAGGAATGTATGCCAACATCAAACAGCAAATTTCAACAACGCAAAAACCGCAGTTACTTTACACCAACCTCATAACAAGGCAGAGGGCAATATAAAGTGCCTGGTGAATGTATCTTTGCTGAGCACATTACAAGTCCAGACGAAAGGTACCTCTCAAAGGTTAAAAGAAGAGTCAGTTCCATGGCAGAGAAAATCAAGCTAGGGCTTGCAAAATTTTAGGCAGGAACCAGATGGGCAGAGATGGGGAGAGGACATTCTAGAATGTGAGCATAGCCATTTATTTTCCAAATACTTATTGAATACCTGCTATGTACCAGACACTGCAGTTATACAAACACAGTGAAACTCTCTGCCTTCATGGCACTTAGCATCTAGAGGGGAGGATATAAACATTACATTCACATTAATTATGTAATTACAGTGGAGATAAATGCTATGCAGGAAAAGTACAGAGTCCAAGAAAAGCATAACAGAATGACGTAATCTAAACTGGAGGGGACGTTGGCCAGAGATCTTCCTAAGTCACTGGAGGAAGACTGTGTTCAGAGAAAAACAAAAGGCCACTTTGGCTGGAGTTTGGGAACAAAGGGGGTAATAGAAAAGAATGATTGTGGTCAGACTGTAGAGGAATTTGAAATGGCTTTATCCCTTAGGCTATGATGGACACAGGATGGCAGGTATACTGCCAGAAGGCTGATCTAACTAGAATGTATCTAATTACATTGAATAAAATTAAAACAAGAAAAGACCAGAGATAGGAAATAGGTTATGATAATATGATACGTACTTGGACGTGAACTTTGGTTGTGGTAGGTGGAAATGGAACTGAATGGAATAACATGGGATTTTATAACATCAGTCAGTAGCCTGGCAGTCCTTTTCTTCCATTTCCACATCAGCAACAACAAATGTTCTAAGAGTTTTCTTGGGCAGCTCCTTGGAAATTTTTTTTTTTTGACAAAGAATTGGAGTGATAGAGCTCAGTAGTCCTACTCTGCCCTTCCCTTCTAGATCAGCTTAGGCAGGTTACCTGTCTTTCAACCTACTTTTCCTTCTGTGAAATGATAAAATTCCATTGTAGGATTGAGAGATATTTGTATTTGAGGTAATAGATTGGCCAGGTCTGTAGCTAACAAATTAAAAGAAAAAAATGAATGTGAACTGACCATTATTTAGTATATGAAGCCTTAGCATTTCTGAGTACTAGGCTGCTTGGATTTCATCCTTTAGGTAATAGGGGAATGGGGTCGCTGTTAGGATCACGGTGGGAGGACCTCTGCCAACTTCCTAAAAGCAACTTCCTGCCCTAGAATTATTTCTGTGTCGTAGGTCATTCTTTCTTCCATGTGACCTTATTCCTCTCTAATTAGCAAGGGGCCATTTTTCTTCATTCCTCACTTACCAAATCGAGCTGGTGGCATGGTGATTCATACAGAAGTCTGGGATTACTATGTGCAGTAAGTCAAAGGTTGTACATGGGAATAATTCCACATGTAAAGCAAATGCTTTTTATTTTTAATTTCCAGGGGGCTTCCTTCCAAAGGCTCAGCCAGAAATTAACCTCTGAGAGGTTTGGGCTCTGGCTTTGCAGAAATACCTTGCATTTGTCCATGTTTAATGCTTTACTTTTTTTTTTTCTTTTCCCAGAAAAGGATTTCACCTTTTCTTTGCAAAATAGGGTAGGAGGCATTCTAATTTTACCTAAGAAGAAAGTAAGGTTCAGAGAGGTTTCCATAATGCTGCACAGCATATAGTTGCAGAGCTGGGCCTCTCTCTAGCTTGCTCCCCTCACACTGAGAGACTGGGGAATAGGAGGTTTTTTTTATTGTCAGGTGAGGAAGCGACCAGAGCACCAAGGCCTTGGCTGAATTTCCTGTTTGGGAGCTGTTAACACTGGGCTCTGATCTATCAATCAGGATCAGGGATCTTCATTTCTAGAACAAGCATCTGCTCTTTAGAAATAGCCGAAGGGCAGAGCCGAGGCCGGGGTGGCTGTGTCCTGGGCACTGTTTTGTGTTCTCGGGAAGGAGAGGGCCTTTTCCTGGGTGCTGCCTGGTCTCTTGCTGGCTTACCCTTGGGTGGGGTGTGAGATTGCTCCAGGTAACTTGATCTTTTCTCCTCCAGCCTTGCCTTTTCAGGACTCTGCTCTTTCCTGGATTGGGAGCACGGAGGAGGAAAGAGCCTCATAGGAATGCATAATCCAAATCTCAGGTGAGTTGGGAGTTCATTGAATTTTCTTAAAAATGTTACATCAGTTTCCTGAGTGAATACATTTCTGTCCTTCATCTTTGAAGTTTCAGGTCGGGTCCTGGAACTTGATGCTGCATCTCAGCAACTGAAGGCTCATCCGGTAATGGGGAGGTGGTGATGTCGGGCTTCACAGGAGATACCTGCTGCCCTCCCTGAGTTTTTTGGGGGGTTTGGGGTTTTTTCTTTGTTTTTTTGTCATTTTGTTTCTTTTTCTCTCCAGCCACCTTGTTCTGTAGTTCATGATCTAGAAATATGGTTTTTTTTTCCATTTAGCCTGAACCTCTATGTTTGTGCCTGGGAGATGGGTGAGTTGATTCCTTTACTGCCTTTTAAACTGGTCGTATATGTGGTCCACAGATGGCACCGATGGCTCAGGTCGCATAGTCAGGCCAGAGGAAGAAGTAGAAATTCCTGAGGATCAGAAAGATGGAGCAGGAATCCCTCACGTTTTGGGAAACACAGGAAAATTTTTTATTCTCCAGATGGGCTGAGATGCCCAGTTTCCCAAAGCAGTTTATCTTCTCTGGCCAGGCTTGGGGCTCTTGGAATCCCTCTAGGAATGTCTGGATTTCAGGGAATTGGAATATCAGAGAACTCCTGGCTAAAATAAAACATAGTTGTTTTATAAACAGTGATCAGTCTTTCTTCCTTATTCACATGCATTCTATCTTCCATGCATTCCCTACCCTTGAACTTGTACCTCTAGGATTAACCTGATTTCTCAGCCTATTTCAGGGACCACAGGAGTAAAATACTGGGGCAGAGGCAGCGACATGTTTGATATTTCAGGACATTCAAATATGTCTGTACATGGACGAGGAAGGAATGGTGTCACTTGGATTCAGCTCTGTGGGGTATCATGCTGGAGAATTATCGGGATTACAGGGACTACAGGGTGAGGAAGACTTTCTCATGGGGCTTAGTATTTGACCAGGGCATTTGACATAGAATTTAGTATTCTGAAACACTTAGCTAAAAAGTAACATTTTGTGGAGCAGTTTTAAAGACATGGCTTTGCTTTGTTTGGTGGAATTTCCCTTGTCCATGAAACTGGCTAATTCAAAGATTATGAATTTCTAATCTACATCAAGCCTACAGTCCACATTTTTTTATTCCTAAAGAGGTTATACTTTTGAAGACTTGGGCTTTATGGCAGAAACTTCTAGAGGGACACGTAGAAGACTATTCTTTGTGTTTAGTTTTTTTTTGCTGCCACCCTTTGCCAAGTATGGTACAGAGGGTTTTTAAAAAAATTTTCAGATCTTGGCATTTTTAGCCTAGTCCTTTTGATACCCATTCTTCTTAATGTGCCATTACAACCACTAAATTTTCTACCAGTTGTAGAGAATGCAGAGTGTACTTTATAGCACCAAGGAAACTCAGGAGAGAAACCAAATGTGGACAGGAAAATAACAGATGCGCAGGTTGTTGACTGAGCCCGGGTGATGTGGTTATAACTTGTCTCACTTTCAGGGCAGCTAGGATCTTGCTCTGTCACCAGGCTAGGCCTTGAGCATCCTCGTCCTTACCTGGCCAGGTTGACATGTTAGCCTAACCATCCCATTTGGGTGCCTCAAATATTCCGTTTCCATACTGAAAGTTTATAACCCTTTGAAACAGCTGCTGAGCTCACACATTTTCTAATATGCTTGCTCACTTCCCATTTTCTCGGATAAGCCTGTTCCCATGGCCGACCATTTCCTTATCACTCTGGTCTAAAAGTACAAATTTAACAATGAATATGTGGAAACTGAAATTAAAGACACATCCCCATTTTAAAAGTGAAAAAAAAAAAAAAAGAAAAAGCACATTGTATATCCATTAGCAAATCCCTTTGGCTCTACTTTAAAATTGTTCCAAAACCAAACCATTTCCCCCCATTTCCAACATGACCCAAGTCACCTTCATCTCTCTGCTGGATTACTGCCTTCCAAGTGGTCTCCCTGTTTTCATCCTCATCCTGCTTGCCACCTTCAACAGTCACACACACACACACGCATGCATGCATGAATGCTCTTCTGAGCACTGCAGTCAGCGGCCCCTTTTATTAGATCATTCCACTCCTGCTCGGGGCCTCCCGGGTCTCTCACCTCACTCATAGTAGAAGTGGAGTGGCCCACGAGAGCCACGTGGTCTGGCCCGTCACGGCCTCTTGGATCTCATCTCCTCCTGCCCTCCCTGCTCCCCAGCAGGCCAGGCCTCTCCACCCGCGGCTCCCTCTGCGCAGATATGCACGTGGCTCTTCCTGACCTCCTGTGCCATCTTCTCAGTGAGGCTGTTTCTCGTCACCACATTTAAAATTCCAACACCTACCCCGCTGGCATTCATTATTCCCCTGTCCTACTTTATTTTCCCCCAGAGCATTATTATGTATTTTACTTCTTAAAAATTTTATTGTCCATTACCCCCACTGGAATGTAAGCTTCATGAGGGGAGAGGGATTTTGTGCTTGTCTTATTGACTGCTGGGTTCTCATTATCTGAAATATACAAAGAAATCCTGGTTTTTAAATTTTTTATTTGTTTCAGATTCAGAGATGAGAATTTAGACTGCTAGTGACTTTAGAGCAGAGCATTCCTGAAGAAGCAGTACCAGAGCATACTGGAGTCATCTCCCTGAGAACCTTCCTCAGTGCCCATTCTGTGAAGAGTCTGTGTATGTGAGAGAAGACTAACAAAGCTTAGAAGAACTTATCTAGGAAAACACCTTTCGGGAAAGGGGTTTCAAGAAAATATTAACCACCTATCCAAAATACTCCCCTGTGAAATGAGGGCATGAATGTAGTAGATTTAGCAGAAGCTAAGGCAGTATTCCCTAAACAACAGAGAGTTCTTATGGGAAGAAGACCCCATAAATGTAATATCTGTAAGGAAGGCTTCAAATGGAATTTAAAGCTAATAGGACATCATTATTTACACTAGAAAACCATTCCGTTGTAATAACCATAGGAAATATTGCATCACCATTCCAATCTTATTCAACATAAAAAATTCATGTGTTATCAGAGACCCCATAAAAGAGAGGCCCTTTAATGCGCAGTGCTGATGCGCGCAAGGAGTGCCGTGCCACGCAGGGGTGTCCCCTGCGTGGGGGAGCCCCACGCGCAAGGAGTGCGCCCCGTAAGGAGAGCCGCCCAGCCTGAAAAGAAAGTGCAGCCTGCCCAGGAATGGCGCCGCCCACACTTCCCGTGCCGCTGACGACAACAGAAGCGGACAAAGAAACAAGATGCAGCAAATAGACACCAAGAGCAGACAACCGGGGGAGGGGGGGAAATTAAATAAATAAATAAATCTTAAAAAAAAAAAAAAAGAGAGGCCCTTTACATGTGATGAACGTGGGAAATCCTTCATGCAGAATGCTCTCCTGGGAAGCGGCTGTGGCTCAATTAGTTGGGCTCCCAACTACCATATGGGAGGCTCTGGGTTCGCGTCCCAGTGCCTCCTTATGAAGGCAAAGCTGGCCCGTGCCCCACGGAGGGCTGACGGCCTGGGTGCCGCTGAGAGCTGGCGCAGGAAGGTGATGCAACAAAAGGGAGACAAGCAGATACAGAAAAAACACGCAGCAAATGGACACAGAGAATAGACAGCAGAAGAAAAGGAGCAAGCTTCAAGGGGGGGAGTAAATAAATAAATCTTTAAAAATAAGAGTGCTATCCTGCATCAGCACTCGAGAACACCTCCAGAACAAGGTCTTAAAAACGTACTGTATGTGCCATGATCATGCAAGGTGTTAGTAACAGGGTGGGCTGTGAACTCTATTTTATACACAATTGTTCTGTAAACCTACAACTTCTCTAATAAAAATAAATAGAAAAAAACATAGTGTGTGTGAGAAGGCATTTCCTCAAAGTACTTCTCTTGTTGTGCAAGGTAAAATTATACATTCAATGAGTGTAGGAGAATCTTGCACAGATGTCATCTCTCTCTCTCCCTCTGCCTCATCGTCTCCCCCTCACTCCGTCTTCCCTCCTCCCCTGCATCAGAAATCCCACTGGGGAGAAAGCCTGTGACTGCAGCAAATGTAGGAACGCCCTTACTCTGTTCTCATCACAGAACTCATTAGGGAAAAACCATTTGAGTGCAGTGAGTGTAGGGAATCTTTCAACCAGAATGCACAGAGTATTCAGCATATAAAATACTCCATACTGGAGAAAAACCAGACAATTATAATGAATATAAGGCTTTCAGTTGTTCCTCACACCTTTATCACATATCAGATCATTGATATTGAGGAAAGTCTGTACAAATGTAAATATGGGGAGACCTTTAATTGTAACTAATCTCTAACTTATTGTTTCAGTTTTCTAAAAGCTCCTGGGAGCAATGTACCAGAAATGTGTTGGCTTCTGTAATGGGAATTTATTGAGTTAAAAGCTTACGGTTCTGAGGCTGTGAAAGTATCCAAGTCAGGGCATCATCAGAGACGCTGTCTCACTGATGGCTGCTGTCGATCCTGGACCTGCCACATGGCATGGCACATGATACATCTGCTTCTGGGTCTTGGCCTTCTCCTCCAGGCTCAGTTTCTTCCTGAGCGCAGCTCTGGGCCATCAGGCCTATGGCTCACCTCTCCCCTCTCTTGTGGGCCTCCTTTCTTTGACCTCTGTGCTCTGCTCATTCCAGCCTCAGGCCCCTGGGACCTCTCTCTCACCTCAGGTTTTTCCGTCTCTGTTGCTTTTTTCTCTGTCTCTATGTCTCCAGTTTGTAAAGGACTCCAGCAGGAGGACCAAGACCCACCCTGAGTCACACCTCACCAAAGTAATTCAATCAAAGGCCCCCCAGCTGAATCCAATCCAATCAAAGGGTCCCACACCCACAGGAATGGATTAGATTTAAGAAAATGATCTGGGATCCACCCAGCTTCAAATGGTGAACTCATATAGGAGAAAAACCTTGTATCTAATCTGTGTCAAAAATCTTTTTGTTTGTTTCATCTCTTTCTCAATATCGAAGACAAAATACTAAATGCAGAGGACATTCACTTAAAGCATCAGAGAATTCTGAAAGAACTCCGAAGCAGTTCTGTTCTTACCAGGCATCAAAACTTCTTCATAATACATGATACATTACCATGGAAAAGTAACTGAAGTGGGAAAAACTCTATCTTAGTAATATTAGTTGTTTTGTAAAGCCCTTAAGAATCAAAATGTATCTGAGTCCCCACTCCCCACCCCTAGAAAAATATTATTAGCTACTCAAAGGGTAACTTGTGTGCATTTAGTTTTCTTAGGTCAGAATCTTATGTCCAAAGACATTTTAATTATTATACTCACCACCTCAATATGTTTATTTCTCTCCTTAGTGTGCCCTTTGGGAGAAGCTGAAGACAATTTTTGAATAGAGATTTCTTCCTATTTTCCTATCCTTAGAAGTACTACTTAGTGAAGCTATTCACAAGCAAAGAGATTTGGAGGACTTTGGAGCAAATAACACCATCCTGCTGTGTAAACCAAGGAGATTGGACCCCACAGTGCTTAAAACAAAAGCAAAAGATGCAATTCAAGAAGGGAATACTGTGAAAGCTGAAGCTGAACTGTTTCCAGCAGAAAAAATGCTTCCTCCTTTATAACCTCTTAGAGAACAGGTTTGTTTCTTGGCCAGCCTAAGAACAAATTCTTGGAAACTGCTAGTAAACATTCCATGTGGCCCTGCACACTGCAATACCTGACGAGATTTCTACTATCCTGTTACTCTGTCCTTCTCTTACATGTGTTTCTTACTCAGGCTGTGTCTATGTGAACTTTCATATCAAACCATTTTACCCTTTCCTACCATTTTTTCCCTCTCCTCCAAGTACTGCCTTAATTTGATTAATTCTTTTCATACATTGCTGTGCTCTCTTTGCTAATATTTTGTTCAGGATTTCTACATCTGTATTTATGAAGGATATTTGTGGTAGTTTTTTTGCTTTATTTTATTCCTGTACTATTCATGTCTGGTTTTGGTATCTGGGTAATTGGTCTCATAAAAAAAAGTTAGGAATGGTACCTCCCTCATCTTTTTTCTGGGAGAGTTTGTATAGAATTGGTGTTAACTCTTCAGTAAGCATTTGGCAGAATTTTCCAGTGAAACTTTTTATCTGGGCCTGGAGATTTTTTTGTAGAGAGTTTTAAAATTATGAGTTCAATTTATTTAATTGTAATAAGGCTATTCAAATTATTTCAAATTGGATGGGTTGTGGTAGTTTGTGCTTTCCTGGAATTGGTCCAATTTTTTTTTTTTGAGGTTTGTTTTATGGCCCAAGAATATATTGTCTATCTTGGCATATGAACAATCTATTCTGTTGTTGGGTAGGGCATTCTATCAATGTTGTTTCCATGGGGTGATGGCATTGTTAAGTTCTATATACTTGTTGATTTTGTCTAATTATTCCATCAGTTGTTAGGTATTAAAGGCCGCAACTTGAATTGTGGAGTGTGACTTGCTTTTTCTCCTTTCTCTGTTTGAGGTGCTTGTTAGCTGTAGCCTACACACTGACATTCCCACCTGTTCCTTCCCCACTTTGTTCTGATGTCAGGGAGTCCCCAAGACAATCCCCAGGTTTGGGATTCGCTAGGATGACTCACAGGACTGAGCATATAGTCGAACTCATGGCTATGATTACAGCAAACGGATACAAAACAAAATCAGCAAAGGGCTTTTTGAAACGGCACACGAGGTGAAGTCTGGGGAAACTGGGCACAAGTCCCCAAGAGTCTTCTGCCAGTGGAGTCATCAAAATGCACTAATCCATACAGCCACAAGCTCTGGAAGCATGTATGAGATGTTTTCTACCAGAGACGCTCCTTAGAGACTCAGTACCCAAGGGTTTTATCGGGGGCAGGTCACTAATGCGCTCTGCACAGCGTGTGCCAAAAGCCCAGATCCCAGAAGGAAAGCAGGTGTTCAGCATAAACCACATTTTACAACCAGTTTAAGCAGGGAGCCACTTTTCATTCTGAGAACGGCGGGAACCCTCCCCAAATCCAAGTTCCCAGATGCTCATAAGGGCCAGCCGTGTAAGCAGGCCTTTCCGAGGAGCGCAGGCTCCGGCCGGCACGGGCGCAAGGCCTGCGTGCTGCCCCACGGGCGTTGGAGCTCTCGCTCTCCACTGCAAGGTGTAATCCCTGTGTGGTCACTTCATTCTACCCCAACTTCCGTCACCGTTCAACGTGGGCAGACGATTGGTTGCTTAGAAGTTCAGTTGGCTGTGTTTGGTCAGTTAGACTCAACAGTCAGTGAGCTCAGTGGCCGCTTGACTAAGCAGTTAAACTGCCAGACTGCGCAGTTTTTCAGTTAATTGGGAATAATGGTTCTTCTAGGGTCAGTTGGGAGGTACGGCTGATAATTCGTTGTGCTTGTCCTGTCAGTTACGGCGGCTCATTGGTTAGAATGTTCGGGCTACCGAGGCCGGCTGTTAGCCAGGTGGCAGATGGAAGCCTCCTCCTGAGACAAGCGTGTTTCTCCCCGAGACAGGGCGAAGATGCTCTGGAGGACAGACTGAACATGTTTCCTCTTCAGAGCCTCCTCTTCCATTTGTGGGAAAAGGCACCCTGTACCTGGTAAGCAGTGGCAGATGTGGAGGCAGGGGATGGGGATGGTCCCATGCCAGGACCAAGTGACCTTGACAGCCGCCCTTTCCTCGAAGCTGCAGGCTGGGGAAGGGAGATGGGGGCAGGGATTTGGACAAGTGGACAAGTGTTGCCTGCTCATCTGGCTGATCCTGGGGATCTGGGACCTACCCATGGTGAAGGCTGTATGGAAATGCCTTCTATAAGGCGCAGGCGAGGAGGCCCAAAGAAGCATCATGCCCCTGCTGGGAAGGGAGCGTGGCTAACGGTGATGTTGATTAAGTGCAGCTTCCAGTGGTCCCTGCTTCCTAGGTCTTCCCCAGATGTGCCCTTAGAAAGGAGCGGGGGTGTAGGGAAAACACCTAAACACATGCGCTCACATTCTAGATCAGGATTAGGAGACCCCACGTAACCCCCCAAGGCTGTCTGCTGAAGTGTGAAGTGTGAAAAGCACCTTCCCTGCCTACGGTGCAGTGACATTTGGGGGTCCCATGAGATGTCAGGGCAAGTCTGCGAAAAGCTCTACCGTTAAAATGGGCTGGTTAAAATCACAGGTTATTGATGAACTCACTATAATTCAGTGGACTGGCAGACTGAGCTGCTTCTCGGGCCAGTTTATGAAGTCCAAAGAGAAAAGGACTCTTACGTAATCCTGAGCTAGACATCATGGGCAATTTTCTGATAGATGCTTAACTACTATGATGGCCTTTCTGTTTTTCACTTCCTTCTCTTGGTTGTCAGCTAGCCATGCTGTTTTTAGTAAAAATTTATCAAAGAAAACAATGTGGAAAATTCTCAGTAATTATATTTCTGTTATTGAAAAAGACTGATACTACAGAGTTTTTTTGGGGCGGGGTAGAAATGCATTTCTCCAGTTTGAGGAACTTCAGTGTTCTTGGAAACAAAAGTCTGAGAATTGCTGGTGTAAGTCTGATATTTGAGAGTAAAGGCTCTTGGATGCAGAATGGAGTGAAGAGATTGACGTTAATACTAAATTAGTCTCGGTTGGTCAGTTGCCAAAATTTACATACTTTATGCATAGTAACATTCTTTTTTTTTTTTTTTAAAGATTTATTTTTATTTATTTAATTTCCCTCCCCTCCCCCGGTTGTCTGTTTTCTGTGTCTTTTTGCTGCGTCTTGTTTCTCTGTCTGCTTCTGTTGTCGTCAGCGGCACGGGAAGTGTGGGCGGCGCCATTCCTGGGCAGGCTGCTCCCTCCTTTGCGCTGGGCGGCTTTCCTTATGGGTGCACTCCTTGCGCGTGGGGCTCCCCTACGCGGGGGACACCCCTGTGTGGCACGGCACTCCTTGCGCACATCAGCACTGCGCATGGGCCAAACCGCGGACCTCCCATGTGGTAGACGGACGCCCTAACCACTGGGTCAAAGTCCCTTTCCCTGCATAGGGACATTTTTTACCTCAAAAATCCCACTACGTCCTTTGAAACAGAGGGACGAAAAGGGCTGTCCCAGGCTCCTGAAGTGGCCCTTCTCATCGTGTAAAATGAGGCAGGATATTGCAGTGATTGAGAAAGTGGGCTTTGGAGATTGAATCCTGACTCCCTCAGATAACGGCAGTGTCATCCCAGGCAAGTTATCTTGGTGTTTTCGTTTCCTCATCTTAAAAGGAGGATGGTGATAGCTCCCTGATAAGAATATTGCGAGAATTTTGAATTAATAAATGACATATGCTTAGAATAATGTCCGGCACATCATCACCGCCAGGAGAACGGAGGGTCAGGGTCAGGTACGCAGCCCTAGGGAAATGAATACGCCCAAACAGAAGTACGGCCGACCTGGCTCTGCTCTCTGTCCAGGGTGGATTCGGCCCATCAGGCTTCCTGGGGCTCACCCCCTTCTCCCTCGCTGTCTCCGTGGAACAAGGTCGCTGCTCGCTCACCTGGTGTCCTGCACACTTGGTAAGAAAGGGCAGTGCCCTTCTGCCGTGAGGAAGACCTACCGTTAGTCCCGGGAACAAGGACAAGTCTGCGTCCCCGGCTAAGCCCCTGGGCACAGCCAGGTTTCCTCACTGCAGAGGCAGGGATGGGTGGGCTGGCTGGTTGGTTTGAGGTGGGGAGGGTCCGTTCTGCCAGAGGAGCCCCTTCTCCCTCAGGCTAAGGCAGGAGGATGAGAGCAGGGGAGCTGTTTGAATTTGGGATGCCCAGAGGGTGGGACCGTGTCCAGGGGCCATCCCGAGGAAGAGGTGCCCCTGCCGAAGGTGCCCACGCAGGCGGCCTCTTTAAATGGGCTCAGTGCTCTTTTCTCCTCTGCTCAAGCCTAAGGGTTTTGTACTGATTTGAACATTTGTTCTAAAATGGTAACAGCTGCCTTCCCTGAAAAGGCACTTTTGCAATATCTAACCAGAGGAAGTGGTGCTGACTATTGCCCTTTGCTGAGAAAGGGCAGAAGGGATTACAGAAGTGCCTGCCGGGGTGCTTTTCTCCTCTTGACAACAGTGAGCCGGTGAGACTCCAGCAAGCCCTGAGCGCTCCTCTCGCAGGAGCAAATCTGCTCTGCATTTGCTCAGCACTCTCTCTGTGCCAGGCAGTGAGCCAGGTAAAGTGTGGAGGGCACGCTTACGTGGAACAGGAGTGGAGACGGGGCTACAGAGGAACCCGAAAGAACTCCCAGAACGTACGGGCAGGGTGGAGGATGAAGAGATGCACTAGAAACAGGGAAGGGGTCGGAGGAAACGAGGAGGTTTTGGGGATCAGCATGGTTAGGAAGGTATAGTCTAAGAGCAAGGAGGCATTTTATGGGATCAAAGCAAGAATCAGAGGCCTAGACTCCATGGCTCTGACTGAAGTTTTTACAGATGAGAAAGTAAAGCCAGCCTCAAGCCGTCCTGGCCTCAGCACGTGGGACTTAAGGAAGGTATTTAATGTCTCTGAGCCTTGCTTTCCCCCTTCTGTATACTAGAAACAAGGCTGGGCATCATGGAGGCCAGTATCTGCAGGACAGGACAGCAACAATAAAATGAAAACTCCCAAAACACCTTGAAAAGTAAGTTCAGTATTTACTAGTCTCCAAGTGGTTCCAAGAGGAAATTGCTGCAGGTGCACAACCAAAGTGTCTTTTCGTTGATTGATTTTACCTGTCTCTGCCCTTGATCCCCACTCTTCTCTCCTCCCCAAATTCTTTCTCAAACCCCCAGCTTGGGCTGGTTTTTCTGTCTCCTCGTTCCTTGCCTCTCAGTCTAGACCCTCCTCTGGCCTAGAGCTTCTAACTCTGGTGTTCACGAGTGACTCCAGTCCCTTTCTAGATATCACTCAGTGAAACCTCTGCAGCTCTTCCAGTTCTCTCTACCTACTATCCAAATCAGAACAATAAGGGCTCAGCCGAGAGGTCAATAAACCCTACTTCCCACTAATATCTTTATCCCTATAACATCCGTGAAATAGTAACAGAACCACTGAGTTTGAAGGAAGCTTGACCTTGGTAAACATCTAGCCCAGCACCCGGTGGGGGGCTAGATCAGTAATTGGTAGCTTTGGGTATTTGGAACATGACATCGTGAAGGGTCTTACAGAGCTCTGAGACCAACACTCGCTTGTATTATTGGGAGACTGAGGCCAAGAGGGGAAGAGCGTGCTAAAGGACACACAGCAAGAATTCTCAGATACAGGACAGCGGCCTGCGACATCAGTGAATCTTGTTGCTGCACGAATTCATCTCAGCCGTGACTCACTGTAGAGATGCTCCCAATCCTTCCAGGCTGCCGGGCTGATGGGCCTTCTCCCCACGTTCCACGGGACTGGCTCGCAGGCTGCTGGTGGGGGGAGGAAGGAGACGGGCTTTCCAACTTCTTCCCTGGACATGGCTCAGACCTTTGAGGAAACCTGGAGAGGGGACCCGGTGAGCCTCTGCCTCACTCTCATCGCGCACATACCCTTTCCTTTCTCGTCCTCAGTGTCCCCGTGTGTAAGTAAAAGGACTGGACTCCATTGCCAGGGGCCCATTCTGGTTCTGAGAGTCTGGGGGGGTGGGGGGTAGGGGGGTGGCAACAAGTTCCCCCAGATGAGCAGGACTTTGGTGGTGAAAGTGAGAATATGCTCGTAAGTATAATGTTAAATAGAAAAAGCTGGATATTAAATTACATATAGTATAATTTCAGCTGTGTAAAAGAAAATAATTGACCAATTCAACGAGTATTTACTGAGCACCTCCCCACCCCCAGTCTAGCACTTTTTCTCCATTTTGTCTCATGTCAGTGTGGGCGATGCCTCGTGAGTTATGTGAAAATAGGCTGGCCAGCCGGACCAGGCTTTGTGGGCTGTGCTGCTCAACTCTGAAGTCTAGAAGCCCAGGATTTTCCAGGGCAATGAAGTTATTAAGCCTTTGGGGGGCAACTCACGAATACAAACCTCACAAAAATGGTACCCAGATATGCTAGGGAAGTGCTAATGGAGCCTGTAACTCTCCAGTGAAATAAAGCAGGGCATCCCTGAGGGATCCCCCAGGTTCTGGTTTTAAGGTGTCTCGGTGACCAAATTAGGAGAAAGAAGGCTGCTTGTTGACCCTGGAGTTGAGCAAAGAGAGTCTAAGTAAAATTTTTTCTCAAAAAAAAAAAAAAAATCCACCCCCTCCTTGTTTGCAATTGCTATGTGTGTTTGTCTTCCTGGTTTCTGTAGGAGGCACCCAGAACCAAACCTGGGACCTCCGATGTGGAAGGGAGGTGCCCAATCCCTTGAGCCACCTCTGTTCCCTGCTTTGTTGTATCTCTCATTGTGTTTTCTCTTCTTGTGTCTCTTGTTGCATTATCTTGTTGAATCAGCTTGCTGCACCTGCCAATCGCATGAGCTTGCTGTCTTGCTTGTCCTTTTTAGGAGACATTGGGAACCTCTGCTCCCTTCTTTGTTGTGTCTCCCATCATGCCCCTCTTCCTGTGTTTCTTGTTGTGTCAGCTTGCCACACCTACCTGACAAGCCAGCTTGCTGTCTTCTCTAGGAAGCACAAGGAACTGAACCAGGGACCTCCCATGTGATAGGCAGGAGCTCAGTTGCTTGAGCCACATCCGTTTCCTAAGCAAAGAGAGTCTTGAGGGCGAACCGTCCAGGCCACAGGGGCATGTTGACATGTCTCTGCACCCCAACAGAGAGTGCACCGCTAGTGACTGATACAGGTCCTGGGAACTTCATATTCTCCAGCCGTAGACAGGGCTAGATAAACCCTGGCACACCCTGCTCCTTGGACTCCTCAGTTTTTGGCTCCATGCAGCCATCTCCATTTGGTTAATAAATGTTCTCCTTGGATTGGCACATTTCAACTTTCCATCTTCATTTTAATGGATTGATTAGGTTAATTTTATTCCACCTGTAATGTATTTGAGTAGCTGTTATCCCACATACTACTCACATTTCATAATGACATTTTAAATTCTAATGGGAAAAATGATATCTCAGTGTATTTTTAATTTGCATATCCCTGATCCTACATATTGCAAATTATTTTATAAGTTCTTTGCAGATTTTCTTTTTTTCTGAATTTTTTAAATTTATATTTTATGCTTATTTTGCCATTAGGCCATTTGCCTTTTTTTTTTTTCTTTTTACTAATGTACTAATTTGTAAATGCTCTCTCTATATTCTGGATATTATTCCTTTACCTGTTGCACATTCTCTTTCCAGTCTGTCATGTATCTTTTAACTTGGCTTATATTATTTTTAATGTAAAAGTTTAACATTTTAATATGATCAGATTTATATTTTTAAATTTTTCGTCTTATGAAATCTTTAACCTAAGTATATAAATATTTTTAAAAATTTGTTTCTTCACATTGAGTCTTTAATCCATCTGGTATTTATCTTGTTCATAGCTAACTTTGCCAACCACCTTTGTTGAAGTGTTCAGTATCTTCCTCAGATTTGAAGCTCTTAGTTCACACCTTGTTTTGTCTTTCTATACAGTCTCCCTGGGGGAGCATCTATCTAGTATTCAGATATATATATATATATATATATATTTTTTTTTTTTAAGATTTATTTATTTATATTTCTCTCCCCTTACCCACCCAGTTGTCTGCTCTCTGTATCCATTCACTGTGTGTTCTTCTGTGTTCACTTGTATTCTTGTCAGCAGCACCGGGAACCTGTGTCTCTTTTGGTTGCGTCATCTTGCTGCATCAGCTCTCCGTGTGTGCGGTACCACTCTTGGGCAGGCTGCACTTTTTTTGCACTGGGCAGCTCTCCTTACGGGGTGCACTCCTTGCGTGTGGGGCTCCCCTAGGCAGGGGACACCCCTACGTGGCATGGCACTCCTTGTGCACATCAGCACTGCGCATGGGCCAGCTCATCACATGGGTCAGGAGGCACTGCGTTTGAACCCTGGACCTCCCATGTAGTAGGCAGATGCACTATCCATTGAGCCAAATTCATTTCCCTTAAATATATTTTGATGGTGCCTAAATATTTCTCAAGATACCTGTATCAGTTATGTCCACACTTTCAGGACTCAGACCAAAATCACTGTTTTACTTTGGACTTCTCTCTTCCTCTTATACCCCACAAAAATCTCACAGCAAATTCTTGAAAATATTTATAAAATCTAACTACTTCTCATCACTTCCTGTGACCATTCTGGTCTCATCTGGCCAGGAGCCAGGACGGCCCTGCTACAAGTGAGTCAGAGTCTGCCACTCTTTTGCCTCACATCCTCCACCGGTGCCACAACTGAGACAGGCCCACTCCTTGGACTGACAATTCTCTTTACCTGGAATTTTCTTCCCTCACGTATCTGCATAGCCAAATTCTTTATCATCTATAAGTCTTTGCTCAAATAGTAATTTTTCATGAGAACTCCACTGGAATTGCAACCCTTGACACTTGGTAAAATCAATCTTGAACCCCTTTACCCTACTCTACATATTTTCCATAGTATTTATCATCTTCTAAATTATTATTTATTAGGTTTATGGTTTTCTATCTACCCCCACTAGATAAAATGTCTGCAAGGAATGGAATTGTATCTATTTTGTCAGTGATACATTCTCAAATTCCTAGGTTCCCAATATTTGTTGAAAGAATGAACAAATGTTTTAACAGCCTACAGAATACTTTCTTGATCTCCCACAGGCATGTTCAAAATTTGTTCATTTTCTGCTAAAACCACGTTATCCACGTCTCCAAGCCAGATGGCTAAGGGCCGGTCTGCCACAGCTCCCCCTTGCCCTCCCCCTGACAATCCGTCTGCATACAGCCATCCAGTCTTGCTCCTCAGTCTCTCCTCTCCCTAAAGGCCCCTAGCCTGGTTGGAACTTAAATCAGTCTGCTGGTGTTTCTGCAGGCTCCGACAGGTCTCCAAGCCTCTAATCTGGCCCTGTATTCGTGGTCCAGGGCTGCTATAACAAATGACCAGAAACTGGGGGCCTAAAACAACAGAAATTTATTCTCTCACAGTTCAGGAGCTTGGAAGTCCAAAGTGGAGGCACTGGCAGGGCCGTGCTCTCTGACGACCCCAGGCAGGCTTCTTCCTTGTCTCTCCCTGGCCTCTGGTGGCGGCCACCATGCTGGGTGTTCTGTGACCCGTAGCTTGCCTAACTCCAGCCTCGGCTTCTGCCTTCACACAGCCTTTTCTTCTGTGTGTCTCTGTGTCTGATCCTCTTCTATCTTCTCTTGAACTAAGGGTCCATCCTGTTCCTGTTACCTGGCACTTACCTGTAAACTCCAGGAAAAGAGATGTCTTTTCAGCTCTGAGTATCTAGCACTCAGCGTAGTTCCTGGCATAGGGCCTGGCATACAGAAGTCAATTAAAAATTCATAAATTAATATACAAAGAGCTGCAGACAATGCCTAATGCTTTCTTCTTTCTCCGCCTAAAAGATGGCAATCTTGGGTTGTGGAATGCCCTAAGAATTGGATTTTGCTGCAACCTGGCATTTTTGAAAAATAGCATGGACTTTTGGAGTCTCACAGACCTGGGTGGCCATTCTAACTGTGTGACTTCCCTCCCTAGAGAGGGGGAATAGTGTGCTGTTACGAGCTCATACCCTTGGTGAGAATTTCAAAGGTCTCTGGAGAGAGAACTGTGACTCTGGAAGTTACTTCCTCTGAGGGTCTGTGCAGTTATTTAGCATCTTTTTAGTTTCAGACTTCTCAATTATAAATATGGGTACAGATATATCCTGGTGGTGGTATAATAAATTAGGATTTTGTTAACAACTTTTGTATTGATTAGTGTTTCAATTAAGACTTCCATTAGTTAGAGAGCAGAGGTCAGCTTGGGCACCTGCTCTACCCCCCTTTCTTTCTTGATTCCCTGGCCCAGGAAGCCTCCTCCTGCTGTGGGAGAGGTGCGAATGCAGAGGGTTGATTTAATAAAAAGAAGAAATGAAGTGTAAGGTTTGGTTCCTTAATTTAGCATTCCTAGCAAGCACAAGAGGGCTCATGGCCTATACTGAAGAGAGAAGGGGCAAGGTTGTGTCACTGTCTTTCCCTCCTCTGGGTTCTACTACTCCCCGAAATGCCACCCTTTCAAGGCAGAACTCCTGAAATTCTGAAGTGAGCACTTGTAGCCTTTAAGTGGTGCTACTTGTCTCATCCAATTTCCCAGGTCCTAGGAGCTTTTAAATGCTAAATAAATCTGGCTCTATCAACATAGCACCACTCCCACAAGTCATTCAAACCACAGTACACATCATACCAGGTTGCAGAGAACAAGTCTTTCCGTATACAAACAGGGAAAGTGGCTAGTAGGGTGGTAGGGGAAGCAAGCATGCCTTCCTGCCTGACTGTTCCCCAGAAAAGGAGGCAGGAGGGGTTTGAGAGCACAGCTCTCCACTCTCCAGCACCGGCAGAAGTGCTCAAGTCCAAAAGGCCAGGCCTCAGCGTGCTGCCTGCCCGTAGGCACCTTGGCTCTCCAGCTTCCCAGAGCCACCACGCAAGGAATCTCCTGTTTTGCATTAGAAAGATGGAGGGAGCAGAGGCTTTCCCAGAGAGCCAAACCCCAGATCTTGCCTGTTAAAGGAATGTGTTTGTAGTTGCCAACAAGAGGTTTGAGGGGGGGTGGGGGGGTGGGGTTGAATGGGACCTCACATATATATTTTTAATGTAATATTATTACAAAGTCAATAAAAAATTAAAAAAAAAAAAAAAAAAAGAGGTTTGAAGGAGGGGTGGAGGTGGGCGGAGGTGGTGGGAGGGCGGGTCTGGGGGCGGGGCAGATCTGTCAGCCTGAGCGCTTCCAGGTGGCTGGGACTGGTCAGCGACTGGTGACGTGGGGGCGGGGGGGGGGGGGGGGGGGGGGGGTGTCGGCAGAATGAACGGAGCTGTAGCTTCTGAATCTGAAGGGACGTCTTGAAGGGGCTCTGACTGAGGCTCAAGTGGGGCCAGCGGGCTAGGTGAGCCCGGTGGAAACGTGCCACCCTGGTTGCCTCTCGGGTAGACTGAGGCAGGGGGCCTGGAGAGCGCTGAGTGCGTCTGTCCCCGCAGCAGGCAGGGTGAGGGCTAGGGAAGGCTAACCGTGCGGCCGGGTGCCGTAACAGGGCTGCGGTGGCCTCGCGGCCCTGGTGGAGTTCTGCCTTCTTCCCCAAGGCCAGGGCCCCAGCGGGGCTCACAGCCCAGCAGGGAGTGGGGCCACTGCCGCCGGGGTCCCGGGGCCTTGGGGAGCGGCGGGGCCTCGTGCTTTCGTTGCCCACACCGCCAGCTGCGCCCGTGGACTCCCTCTGCGAGGACTCCAGCGAGGCCTTGAGACGTTCCTCCTTCCTCTTCTTCCTCTTCACCGGCCCAGCCGATGAAGCGAGACCCTTTCTCTCCCCCGATGCTGAGAAATCTCGGGGAGCGCGGCGGCCGCTCTTTTGCGCTGTCCGGGAAGTCATGAAGACAGGACGCTGTCTCAGCTGGTCGTGTGAGCCGCGCTCCGCTCCGTAAAGGAGGCTGCTCTCCAGGCGCAGGCCCGGGCACGAAGGAAGGCCGGACTCTGTTTTTCATCAGGGGCCTCAGTGCAGATGGCCTCGTGCCTGGGGCCTCGCCTTGCGGCCTGGCTCTCCGAGGGCGCTCGGCACTGTTCCCTTCACGCAGGGGAGAGGCGGCTCCTGCGAGGGGCCTGCAGCGCGGAGGGGCGGCACGCCGGGGGCGGCAGGGGAGAGGCGGCTCCTGCGAGGGGCCTGCAGCGCGGAGGGGCGGCACGCCGGGGGCGGCAGGGGAGAGGCGGCTCCTGCGAGGGGCCTGCAGCGCGGAGGGGCGGCACGCCGGGGGCGGCAGGGGAGAGGCGGCTCCTGCGAGGGGCCTGCAGCGCGGAGGGGTGGCACGCCGGGGGCGGCAGGGGAGAGGCGGCTCCTGCGAGGGGCCTGCAGAGCGGAGGGGCGGCACGCCGGGGGCGGCAGGGGAGAGGCGGCTCCTGCGAGGGGCCTGCAGCGCGGAGGGGCGGCACGCCGGGGGCGGCAGGGGAGAGGCGGCTCCTGCGAGGGGCCTGCAGCGCGGAGGGGTGGCACGCCGGGGGCGGCAGGGGAGAGGCGGCTCCTGCGAGGGGCCTGCAGCGCGGAGGGGCGGCACGCCGGGGGCGGCAGGGGAGAGGCGGCTCCTGCGAGGGGCCTGCAGCGCGGAGGGGCGGCACGCCGGGGGCGGCAGGGGAGAGGCGGCTCCTGCGAGGGGCCTGCAGCGCGGAGGGGTGGCACGCCGGGGGCGGCAGGGGAGAGGCGGCTCCTGCGAGGGGCCTGCAGCGCGGAGGGGTGGCACGCCGGGGGCGGCAGGGGAGAGGCGGCTCCTGCGAGGGGCCTGCAGCGCGGAGGGGCGGCAGGGGAGAGGCAGCTCCTGCGAGGGGCCTGCAGCGCGGAGGGGCGGCACGCCGGGGGCGGCAGGGGAGAGGCGGCTCCTGCGAGGGGCCTGCAGAGCGGAGGGGCGGCACGCCGGGGGCGGCAGGATTCCTGCCTGGCGCGTGCGCGCGCAGACCCAAGCCTCTGTTTAACGTAGCTTTCCAAAAGAAACTTTCTGGAAGCCTCGGCCCCTTGACGGCACTCCAGGCCTCTTTGGAAAAGCGCCTCCAAGCCGATGCGGTGGGACCCGCAGGACCTCACCCCGCCGCCTCCCGGCTACGCTGGGAGACAGGGGGGGCCGGCCCGGGCTTCCTGGGGGCGGGGGCTGCACCCTGCGTGTCCGCGCTGCTGAGGGGCCACAGGCCCGGCTCTCCCAGCACCTGGCGAGGGCCGAGGGAGGGGGCTTTCTGCTCTGGAAGGGGCTGGCGTTTCAAGGGTGTGCTGCTTGCGAATGGTATCTCGATGGGCTTACTGCTAAGGTCCCCTTCTCTCTCCGCCACTTACTGTTATTACAAGTATTCTTCTCGTACTTGCTTAAAACTGAAGTGTTGGGCGCTCCCTGGACGCGGAGCCTGAAGGTTGCAGGCGGGAAGTTTCTGGAGTTCTCCCCGCGGAGGCTCAGAGCTCAGCTGCCCTGAAGGGGTGGGCGTGACTTCATCCGGGACCTCAACGGGCGGGAAGTGAGTCGTGGGCCCCTGGGGGCCCCGAGGGGCTGGAAGAGGAATTCTCCCCCGCTGGCTGGGGAGAGTGGGCTAGGAGGTAGGGATTTTGGAAAGCGGGAGGGGTTGGTGGGGCTGGGCCCGGAAGGGGCCAGGGTACTTGTCCGCTCCACTCACATTGCCAAATGGCTCCTTGTTCATTCTTGGGGGAGACGCTGCCTCCAGGTAGGCTGTGGCTTGCGCAAGGGCAAGGGTCCAGTTACGGCTGGAGGCTGCCTTTCTTCAATTTGCCTCCTGGGGCAATTGAGTCAGGGCCTTGTGACCTGTTAATCATTGCAAACCTTGAAAGGGGTAACTCTAACGATAATTAGCTGGAATTTTCAGGAGAATGAAACTGCCTCAGTTTTACTCTTTATCATAAATGTTTACCCACAAATTAGATTAGACCCTAAAATATTTTTTTAAAATTGATGCTTTGGCTGCATTAAAATATCTGTATATAGATGCAAAGTCTTTTTTTTCCCCATTGCACGTTTTTTTCTCAAATTTAAAGCATATCTGAAATACATTTATTTACTTTTATTATTTAGGGATTATAAACAATTCAACTCTTTTTTAAGATTTTTATTTCATGTGCCCATTATTAGATTTCTTACAAATGTTTTCCTTTGATCTTTTAAATTTTAATCCTACTCATTTGCTTTACTGTATTTAATTTTTTAGTCAGTTTCTGTAGGACCAAATAATGAACTAGATTTCATCTAAATGGCCACATTTCCTTGGAAAATAAATCAATATGAGGAACATGTATAATAACTCATAATCAATAAATGAGAAACCCATCGGCTTGCAGCTGGTTCCCCGGCCATGAGGGCATTTTGGGGATGCCAGATGCCAGTGGCTCCCTTATGATTCTCTTGACCCTCAAATCTGGGGACGAAGAGGATCCTGCCACTTTTTATAGAAACACCACCCTTGGGCACCATTAGGTGGGAGCGGGCAGGAAGGGCTTTCTCCTTCTTTCGCTGCATTCACTGGGCTGGGTCCCAGGCCGGCCAGTCCCAGGTCCCCTATTCTCACCCTGCCCCTCTGAGCATGGCCCCAAGGGCAGAGCCCCTCTGCCCCCCTCCCCCCAGGCTATTATGCTCAGGCGGAAAATTCCCTGGAAGGAGGCCCCACAGGTGGGGCAGGTGAGGGAGGACTTGGCATGCCCAGGTGAGAAAAGGGGAAAGGGAGAGGTGCTGGCCTTCCCAGCGGAGCCTCTTCTGCAGTCTGGAGTCCTCCATGGCTCTTCCTGGGTGACGCCCCTTCTGGGGCGCCCCTGCCTGCCTCCCACGAACTGTGACTTCACCTCGTGCCCCATGGCCCTCACGAAGCAGGAGTTCAACTTTCTGTTCCATAGACACAAAGCAGCAGGTTGTGATGCTTGGGCCTCCCAAGAGTCAAGGTGATGAGCTGTTCTTGTTCCCTCTGCTGGGTGCCCCAAAGGCCTGGGGGGTTCTAAATGTGACTCTGGCAGTGCCCACCCACCCCTGGCCCCAAGCTTGAGCCTCCAGCCTCTCCAGACCCCAGAGGTCTTCTCTCTAATCAAGGAACCACAAGGCCAGCCCCATGGCTCCCTAGCCCCACAGGTATGAAGAGCCCACCACTAAGGTCCAAGCGGGAAGAAATCAGCGTGGTGGAGCCAGGGTGGTGCTGGCAGTAGGGGGAGACCTTGGGGCTGGTACCAGGGAGAGAGTTGCACAAGTGGACTGCCTTGAGGAGTGCCCAGAAAAGGCAGCCAGTACTCAGGCACACGCCCTGGGTGTGTTTGTGGGACACTTCTCTGGGACAAAATGGGGGTGATCTGAGGGTACGACAGAAGCACAGGGCAGTACAGCCATACTGTGGAAAACAGTGGCATTGTGGATCTTCATATTGACGGAAATTAGAAAAAGAAACCAAAACTAGATATGTGAAGAGTAGTGTTCACGTTGACCTAGAGCCAGGGAAGAAGGATTTGGCCAAACTGTGAATGTCATGGTCATCTCTGATGTGGTACCAGAGTGGGCTGGGGGAGGGGCGGGGTTCCTTGGCTCTTCCCACTCTGCTGCTTATTTTCTACAGATTATATTTTACTTAAAAAGGAAAAAAAGCACCACCATTATGCACTTTTTAGAGCGAAGGTGTAGAAAAGATCATGTCAGCAGGGAATGGGGGCTCAGCCCAGGCTTGGAGGCAGGCGATGAGCGAGGAGTCCCTGGGGAGAACTCAGGTCGGGGAAGCCTGAGCAGGGGTGTGGCCTCTAACCCTGGCCCAGACTAGATGAAGTGCAGGAAAAGGGGCAGTGAACAAGGAACGGTGACGCCGAGCACTTTACCATAACGAATAATGTTGGCAACCTTGGAAGAGAAGTCCCTGAGGGCGGGAGGAGGAGAAACACTTAAGCTCCTGGCTTTGAGGGGCCAATTGCCAGAAGGCCCAGCCTCCAGACCCCAAACTACTGATGTGGGCTATGGGTGGAAGGCTCTTTGTCTCTTCAGAGATAACTAAGTTGTTTGACTTGTGAGTGTGAAACGGTAAGAGGCTGCAGTCCTGCTCTTAGGGACCAGCAGGCTCCAGTCCCAGGAAATGTTTAACAAAGCAAGGGCTATAAACTTTAAGTATTTAGGGGAAATGCAAAAACCAAGGCTTATCTAAAATGTCTGGAGTCCTTGCTAAAAGCTTACCTAAGATGTGAAAGAGATATATGCTAATTGAAGCCTATTGAGAACTGAAACAAAGGGACCATTTGGCCTTTCCTCTCTGTATAAAAGACGTTTGAAAATCTTGTTCCGGGCTCGGGATTCAAACAGAAAGCTCCCGAGTCCGGCTGGCCGTCAATAAACCATTTTTCCTTCTCAAAATCATTCCTGAGTCCTGGCCTCTCTATTCTCAAATAATTGAACTTCTCTTAAATTCCACAACACTACCACTTCCGAGCAAGCCACTCACCCTCTAGGCTGCAGACTCCGCAGCTGTAAAATGGAAACGGCAATAACGTGTCTCATGGGGCTGCTGTGGGCAATTACTTAGTTTATAAAGTAAAGCAGGTGGCATGTCACTCTGTGCTCAAGAAGTGGTAACCATTACTGGACTGACTTCCAAGATGAGGAGATGCTGTGGGGAGATGCAGGGTGACTTTTCCACCCCGCCGGCCCTAGCAGCTCTCCCCTGGGAGAAGCTCCTGCTCAGGCCCCGGCCAGGTGGAAAAAAGCAGCCGGCAGATACATTTGAAAGGATCACTGAGAGCCCACTGCTACGGCTGTAAACACCGAAGGAAAAGCTGCAGAGTGTGCAGGGTCTCAGAGTGAGACCTTCCACGCAGGGGTGGGATTGGCGTTATGACTGGCTGATGAGGCCTAAAGCAAGGAGGGGGACGGCCAGTCACAGGGCACCAGCAAGGGATCAGTGCCAACAGCGTGGGAAAATGGGGCCCACTGGGGAGGAGGGTCTGTGGTCATGGGGCCCGGAAGTAGTGGTGTGACTTAAGCTCCTCGCTAATATTTATCTAAATGCCCTTGATATGATTCTTTTTACTTTTAAGCTAAATTCAAATTGGAGTTATTATACCAACCATCCCCTTCCCTCCTGTCTCCCCAGCGGCACCATTTTCATCCATTTGGTGTGTCCTTCCTTTTTTGCATACATGTATTTACCTGTTAGTGATAGGTATCACTGGTTTTTGTAAGTTTAAAAAATACTCATAAATATGATTTCATTAATATTTAAACCTTTTTGCATTAAAAATAAAGTTAAAAGATGAATGGCAGACTGGAAGGAGCCTAGCCCCTTACAGAAAAAAAGTTTGGTGACCTCTTATAGGGGAATGACTCCCCCAGGTGCCCTGGGGACCTTGCACGTATCTACACAGGTATACGGAGATACAGTGGTCTATGACAACTGCTTAGTGCCTGTCTTAATTTTTGTCGGTTCGTTTCTTTAAAAAGCACCTTATAGATTTGGGGTAAAACTTGCAGTGAGAAGAAGCAAAAAATTACAGTAACCTTGTCCATGAGGTTTGGCTGAGTCATCGTATAACCTACTGTAAAAACGTGTAATTGCTATTGAAATGTGTTGCATGTTTGAACTGCATGTTCATAAAGTTCAAAAATTCCTCTGCTGTCCAAAGTTTTCACTGTACAAATGATGTCTTATTGGTCGCAAGTTAAACGTCTTAGCCTCAATGGCCAGCAGGACCAACTGATAAACCACAACAAAATGCAGGGCCTATTGGCAAAGTAAAGTTTCTTGGAAACAGTGTAAGTGGATTCAGGACACTGAATTCTTTTGGCAGCAGAAGTAAAACTGCTCTTTCACAAAGTAAAAATGTTCCTGATACAAAAGTTGTTAACTCCTCTGGCTTGTGGTGAGGAATCCACACCACACAGGGCTTTGGCCCCATCTGCAGATGACAGGTTGATTACAATAGACTTTTAACCTCTTTCTCCCAGAAACTGGTAAGATCACAGGGTCCTTTTAGAAAAAAGATAGATGAGACCCCATGGACCACCTAGCAGGGATGCAACAAGACCCTAATGGGCTGTGGTGGACCTGGTTAGATGACAAAGAGTCAAGTACTTTTTGGCCTTTGTCCCTGAGACCTCTGATGAGTTGTGTTGGTGGTTATCATTAGAGATAACAGAAGAAAAATCTCATAGAGCTAATAAAAAAGCATCCATGGTTGTTGCTCTCTCTTCTGCACCACAAGGAAAGTAAAAATCACTTTCATCCAATTCGTAGCCATAACTACAGACAAAATAGTTCCTAGTGATCAAAGGCAGTTAGTGACTCAAAGATGTACTGAGGTCCACTCTTAAAACAAGCAGGACAGGAGACTTCCGGCAAGATGGTGGCTGAGTGAGCTTGCCTTGCCGTCTCTCCTGGGAAGAGGCAGCTGGGCACCGCTGGAGGTTCTCCGGGACCAGGCTTTTTCAGGATTTTTTCAGGGCAGGAAGTGTCTGGACATCGATTTGGTGGGAAGGTAACGGAAAAGACTAGTCTATAAGATATAAATTGGGACTTTTCAGGAGGGGGAGGCAAGATGGCGGCTGAGTGAACTTCCCGGTTACTAGCTCCTGGGGGGAATTGGTTGGGAGGCGTCGGAGACTCTTTGGGACTGGCTGTTTCGGGATTTTTCCTGGTCCGGAGGTGTCTGGACATCGATTTGGAGGGAAGGTAACAGAGAGGATCCATCTGTGAAATATACACGGAGATCCCAGCTACGTGTGGAGGATTCCCTCCTTGGGTAGGCGGAGCCGAGGCAGCTAGCACCGCGCGGAGCCCCGGCGGGCGGCGGCCAGGGTAGCCGAGTCCGGCCGAGCCCGGCTGAGCCGCGGCGGGCGGGGGGGGGCGGAGCCCGGCTGAGCTCGGCCGAGCCCAGCCGCGCCACGCCGGGCGGCGAGCGGGAGAGCCGCGCCGCGAGCGGGAGAGCCGAGCCGCGCTGCGCCGCGCCGGGCGGCGGGCGGGAAAGCCGAGCCCGGCCGAGCCCAGCCAAGCCCAGCCGAGCCGCGGCGGGCGGGGGACCGGAGCCCAGCTGAGCCCAGCCGAGCCTGGCGGCGGGGTTTCTGTTCTTTGGGTTTTTTTTTATTTTTTATTTTTTGTTGTTGTTGTTGTTGTTGTTGTTCTTTTTTTTTTTTTTTCAATCCTCTCTTTCTTGTCCCCAATATTCTTCTTATACTATTTTACCTTAACAATACAATAGGTCCTACAGGAAATACCTCACATTTGCTGGGTTTCCTCACCCTCCACTGCCGCATTGCTCTGTGAATAGATTTAGCCTATCTACACTATCCCCTTTCCCCTACAACTTGATATCCTCCACCATCTGCTATCTCTCCTATATTCCATCTCCCTTTCTTTGATCGACAAAGTGTCTAACTCTTAATTTCTAATACCTTTGTTTAGTTTTCCATCTGGTATTCGTCCCTGAAACTATTACCTTTCTTTTCTCTTTCCCTCTCTCATGAAAACAATAGCCTCTTAGTACGTACCACATTCCTCCCATATTCAGTCGTCTACCTCATTATAGGTACTTTCCTACTACTATAACTCTACACAATTTACAAGATCTAACCTCCATCCTCCCAGAACTCATATTGTTGCTTTGTAAACATATATCACCAATACTACTTCACACTTTTTCCTTCCTTACACAATTGACTTTCCCCAGCACTAATACTTTCCTTTAAAGTGAGCTTAACTAGCAATAAGAAATTGGAATAAGAAGAACAAAGTGACAAAGAGAAGATATAACACTTACGCAAAAACAACAGCTAATTAATCTCCAAGACTAGACAAAGAAGCTAAGGAACTGATTAAACCCTTCAAGAAAAAATGTTGACAAGACAGCAACAAAAATCTACAAACCAAACCAGTAATCAGGAAAACATGGCTGAATCCAATCAACAAACTGAAAATCAGGAAGGGGGGCAGGACTTTGCACAAGCAATGAAAGATCTCAGAACATTTATCACCGACAAATTTGATGAAGTAATGAAAGAGGTTAACAGCGTGAAGACAACACTCGGAGGGGAAATTGCAGACATGCGCAAAAAAATAACAGATATGATGGAAATGAACACCACAATTCAAGAAATCAAAAATACACTTGCAGCAAATATCAGCAGACTAGAAGAGGCAGAGCAGAGAATTAGTGATGTGGAAGACAGTGCATTGGAAATCAAACAGATAGTAGAAGTGGTCAATAAAAAGGTAGAAAAAATCCAGATAGGACTTAGGGACCTGAATGATAATGCAAAACGCTCAAACATACGTATTATAGGCATTCCAGAAGGAGAAGAGAAGGGAAAGGGGTCAGAAGGAGTGTTGCAGGAAATAATGACTGAAAACTTCCCAAATCTACTGAAAGAGACAGATGTACATATCCAAGAAGTACAGCGCACTCCACTGGTCATAAACCCCAACAGGCCCACCCCAAGACATATACTTGTCAAATTATCCAATGCTCAAGACAAAGAAAAAATTCTAAAAGCAGCAAGAGAAAAGAAAACCATCACATACAAGGGAAACTCCATAAGATTAAGTGCTGATTTCTCATCTGAAACGATGGAGGCAAGAAGGCAGTGGTATGATATAGTCAAGGTACTAAAGGAAAAAAATTTCCAACCAAGAATACTCTATCCAGCTAAACTAGCATTCAAAAATGATGGAGAGTTCAAAATATTCACAGATAAACAGAAACTGAAAGAGTATATCAACAAGAAACCTCCCCTTCAAGAAATTCTTAAGGGAATTCTGCAGGAAGAAAGGAAAAAACAGGACAGTCAGAGATGGAGGAGAGTGTAAAAGCAACAAGAAAGACAAAAATAGAAGGGGAAAATAAAATAATACAAACAAAATATAACAAACACAAATCCAACCAAAATATGGCTACCATAAATAACTCTAAACGTAATAACACTGAATGTCAATGGATTAAACTCACCTATCAAAAGATTCAGACTGGGACACTGGATAAGGAAATACGACCCATCTATATGCTGCCTACAAGAGACACATCTTAGACCCAGAGACTCATGGAGGTTGAAAGTGAATGGCTGGAAAACAATCATACAAGCAAACAACAACCAAAAAAAGGCAGGAGTAGCTATATTAATATCAGACAAAATAGACTTTAAATGCGAAACAATTGTGAGAGACAAAGAAGGATACTATATTTTAGTGAAAGGGACAATTTGTCAAGAAGATCGAACAATCATAAATATTTATGCTCCTAACAAGGGCGCCTCTAAATATGTGAGGCAAACGCTGGAAAAACTAAGTGAAAGAATAGATGCATCTACAATTATAGTGGGGGATTTTAATACACCACTATCAACTCTGGACAGAACATCTCAAAAGAGAATCACTAAAGAAACAAAACATTTGAACAGTATATTAGAAGAGCTGGATCTAATAGACATATATAGATCATTACACCCAAACTCAGCAGGATATACATTTTTCTCAAGCGCACATGGAACATTCTCCAAGATTGACCATATGCTAGGCCACAAAGAAAGGCTTAATGAATTCAGAAAGATCGAAATCATACAAAACAATATCTCTGACCACAGTGGAGTCAAGCTGGAAATTTGCAAGGGACAGAGACCCAGACTTCACACGACAATTTGGAAATTAAACAGCACACTCTTAGAAAAACAGTGGGTCAAAGAGGAAATCTCAAAAGAAATCAATGACTACCTTGAAACAAATGATAATGATAACACAACATACCAAAATTTATGGGATGCAGCAAAAGCGGTACTGAGAGGGAAATTTATAGCCATAAATTCATATATCAAAAAAGAAGAAAGAGCAGAAATTGAAGAATTAACTGCACATTTGAAGGAATTAGAAAAACAACAACAAAGTAACCCAACAGGAAGAAGAAGGAAGGAAATAACAAAGATAAGAGCAGAACTAAATGAAATAGAAAATAAGAAAGCACTTGAAAAAATAAACAAGACCAAGAGCTGGTTTTTTGAGAAGATCAACAAAATTGACAAACCTTTAGCGAGACTAACAAAGAAAAAAAGAGAAAAGATGCAAATACACAAAATAAGAAATGAGAAAGGTGAAATCACCACTGACCCCACAGAAATAAAGACTATCATAAAAGGATACTTTGAAAAACTATATTCCAACAAAAATGACAATTTAGAGGAAATGGACAAATTCCTAGAAATACATAAGCAGCCCATACTGACAAAAGAAGAAATTGATGATCTTAACAAACCAATCACAAGCAAAGAGATAGAATCAGTCATTAAAAATCTCCCAACTAAGAAGAGCCCAGGGCCAGACGGCTTCACAGGTGAATTCTACAAAACATTCCGGAAAGAACTAACACCAATCCTGTTGAAACTATTCCAAAAAATCGAAACAGAAGGAACACTGCCTAATTCCTTCTATGATGCCAACATTACCCTAGTACCAAAGCCAAACAAAGACACCACAAGAAAGGAAAATTACAGACCAATTTCTCTAATGAACCTAGACGCAAAAATACTTAACAAAATACTTGCTAATCGTATTCAACAACACATTAAACGAATTATACACCATGACCAAGTGGGATTTATTCCAGGTATGCAAGGATGGTTCAACATAAGAAAATCAATCAATGTAATACACCATATAAACAGATTGAGAGAAAAAAACCACATGATTATATCTATAGATGCAGAAAAGGCATTTGACAAAATACAGCACCCCTTCCTGATAAAAACACTCCAAAAGATCGGAATACAAGGAAACTTTTTGAACATGATAAAGAGTATATATGAAAAACCTAAAGCCAACATTGTTTACAATGGCGAAATCCTGAAATCCTTCCCTCTAAAATCAGGAACAAGACAAGGATGCCCATTGTCTCCGCTCCTATTTAACATTGTCTTGGAAGTACTGGCTCGAGCACTGAGACAAGAACCAGATATAAAAGGCATTCAAATTGGAAGGGAAGAAGTCAAAATTTCATTATTTGCAGATGACATGATCCTATATATAGAAAACCCTGAGAGATCTACAACAAAGCTCCTAGAACTCATAAATGAGTTTAGCAAAGTCGCAGGTTATAAGATCAATGCGCAAAAATCAGTAGCATTTCTATACACCAATAATGAGCAAGATCAGGAGGAAATCAAGAAACAAATACCATTCACAATAGTAAATAAAAAAATCAAATACTTAGGAATAAATTTAACTAAAGATGTAAAAAACTTATACATCGAGAACTATACAAGATTGTTCAAGGAAATCAAAGAAGACCTAAATAAATGGAAGAATATTCCCTGTTCATGGATAGGAAGACTGAATATTATTAAGATGTCTATCCTACCAAAACTGATCTACACATTCAATGCAATCCCAATAAAAATCAACACAGCCTTCTTTAAGGAACTAGAAAAACTAACTATGAAATTTATTTGGAATAAAAAGAGCCAATAGCCAAAGACATATTGAAAAAGAAAAACGAAATAGGAGGAATCACACTTCCTGACTTCAAAACATACTACAAAGCTACAGTAGTGAAAACAGCATGGTACTGGCATAAGGAGAGACACACAGACCAATGGAATTGAATTGAAAGTTCAGATATAGAACCTCATGTATATAGCCATATAATATTCTATAAAGCCACCAAACCCTCTCAACTGGGAGAGAATGGCCTATTCAACAAATGGTGCCTGGAGAACTGGATAGCTATATGTAGAAGAATGAAAGAGGATTACCATCTCACACCTTATACAAAGATCAACTCAAGATGGATCAAAGACCTAAATATAAGAGCCAAGACCATAAAGACCTTGGAAAGCAGTGTAGGGAAACATCTACAGGACCTTGTAATAGGAAATGGCTTCATGAATATCACACCAAAAGCAGGAGCAGCAAAAGAACAAATAGATAAATGGGACTACCTCAAAATTAAAGCCTTCTGCACCTCAAAGGTGTTTGTCAAGAAAGTAAAAAGGGAACCCACACAATGGGAGAAAATATTTGGCAACCATATATCTGATAAGAGACTTATAACTTGCATATATAAAGAACTCATAGATCTCGAAAACAAAAAGATAAACAACCCATTTAAAAAATGGGAAAAAGATTTAAACAGACACTTCTCCAAAGAAGAAATACAAATGGCTAAAAAGCACATGAAAAAATGCTCCAAATCCCTAGCTATCAGGGAAATGCAAATCAAAACTACAATGAGATACCATCTTACTCCCATAAGACTGGCAGCCATGAAAAAAACAGTAGAATACAAATGCTGGAGAGGATGTGAAGAAAGGGGAACACTCATCCATTGCTGGTGGGAATGCAGAAGGATCCAACCATTCTGGAGGACAGTTTGGCAGTTTCTCAAAAAATTATCCATAGATTTGCCATATGACCCAGCAATACCACTGCTGGGTATATACCCATCAGATCTGAAAACAAGGACACAAACCGATATATGTACACCAATGTTCATAGCAGCATTGTTCACCATCGCCAAAAGTTGGAATCAATCCAAAAGTCCATCAACAGATGAGTGGATCAATAAAATGTGGTATATACACACAATGGAATACTACTCAGCTGTAAGAACCAATACACTACAATCGCACGTGATAACATGGATGAACCTTGAGAATCTTATGTTGAGTGAAGCAACCCAGGCATTGAAGGACAAATACTATATGACCTCAATGATATGAAATAAGTTAACTGCCTCAGAGAGCTAGAGTCTGGAAAAGTGGCTTACTGGAAATCGGGGGGTGGAGGAAGGATGTGAGTTAATGTCTGTAGGGGTGGAATCTGTGATGAGCTGGGGGTAAGTATGAGCACAAAGAAGGGACAAAATGGGGGCAAGGGGTTACCTTCGGGTGGGGTTTTCTGGGTTTGAGGGGGGCTGGGGATGGGAAGAGGGGTAATATGGTCCAAGAAATAGGTGGGAGGGAGGGGCAACATACAAACATGGGAGAGTGCCAGAAGTTCATTGAGAACTAAATGTTGAGTAAAACGTATCAAAGTATAAGTAGGAGGGTTACCTGGTTAGGACGCTCAGGGGGTATGGTCTGATGTGGGAGGACTCCGGAGGGAATAGCTGAAGGCTCATTTTGCCAAGGTGGGTTCTACCATTGGGTGGGGTGGACCCATATCCTGGGGAAGACTAATGCCATCGAATAGAGAGAACTGTATCTCTCGTGAGAAAGGACGGCTCCCAGGGCATTAGATTGGCAGGCGTTGTGGGCCCTAAGGGGAGGGGAAAATGGACGTGCAATGGATGGAACAAAGGTAAATAAGGGGGCAAAAGAGGAGTTATGTGAGAGTACACGAGGATGAATATAAAACAGCTAATATTACACCAAAAACATATAGGGGATGACAGACTAATAATGAAAACCATAAGACAAAACATAGGATAACTAAAAAATTTAGAAAACTGTACAACCTAAAGTATGGACCACATAGTAAGCACAAATGTTACCTTGTTTGAAAACTATAGTTTCGGAATCTGTACATCAGTTTCAGGAAATATGATATGAATAAGTTAAAAGATTATTGCTGTGGAAGGGAAAAGGTTTTATGGTGGATCTGGGGAAATACTGTATATTGTATATATGAATTTTGGTGATCTAAGACTCTTCTGAAGCTGACATTATGTTGGGATTCACTTTACGGGAAGTTTTGGATCACAGAGTGGTTCAACAATGGCAGCGGAGGAATACTGATATGGGATGTTATTGACAGGATATATATGGTTGACAGGGAGTTATACAGGGCATATGCCCAGGGTATATGGTAATATCTATATATACTCATAGTGGAAACAATTAAAAACAACAGCTGGGGGGGTACTGGGCTCCTGGCCGGGGGGTCACTGTTGTGGGCCCTGGGAGAGCAGCGGCAATCCTCCAGGTGCAACGGCAAGAACCAGGAAGGAAGGAGGGCCCAACAGTGGGCTCTTGATACTAATGGCTACACTTTTGAGCCTATGCATCTGCAATAAGAACAAGGCCTAGAGTAGCATTGTGCCTGGGGGTTTCCTCCTGACAGCCTTCATGTTACTCAAATGTGGCCACTCTCACAGCCAAACTCAGCGTGTAGATGTGATGCATTCCCCCCAGCGTGGGACACGACACCCGGGGATGAGCCTCCCTGGCACCGAGGGATCACTACCACATACCAGCTGAAGAAGCAACTAGAAAATGACCTTGAATTAAAGATTCAATGCGGAACAGCAGAATATACCTGTCTACATATAATAACATGACTTCGGGAAGCGGTTTGACCTAATGTAAGGGGGAAATGGAAAAGAGAAATGAGATTATAAGGCTGTGAGTCTCTAAAAAAGAGTCTGGAGGTTGTCAGAAGGAAGACCCCTATGTACAACTGAACAGAGTCTAAGAGACAGATAAGGTAGATACAACCCCAGGTATTGGTTCTTTTGAGGGATAAAGAGACCCACGGGTTCTATGGTCATGGCAGAAGGGGTTCACTGCCATGACAGATGGCCCTTCTTTGGAGCTGGTGTTTCTGCATGATGGAAATGGACTCAGAGGGGATCTCTTTTCACAAGACTTGCATGCTACTTTATTGGAATTGTAGTTGGTGCTGGGTTTAAGATATATGTAGGGGATTTGAATCTCTGGACTGATAATATGACACCCAGGCCCAGAGCCTCAACAGACTTCAGCTCCTACACTTTGACTTATTGGACTTACTCCACTCAGCTAACATGGAGTTGAAGAAGGTCAACCACCACAACATGGAGCCTAGAGTGTCTACAACTAGAAGCGGGAAGAGTGCATCCAGTACCCATGTGGAATCTAAGCCCTCACTTGACATAGGTGTGCAATGGACACAACCAATCCAATGTCCACAGAGAAAATGTGGAATGGGTGTGGGAACGGTAGCCATGGGGGCTGCTGGGTGTGGGGAACGGGAGGAAGAGATGAGATGTGGAGGCGTTTTCGGGACGTGGAGTTGTCCTGGATAGTGCTTCACGGACAATTACGGGACACTGTAGATCCCCCCAGGGCCCACTGGATGGAACGTGAGAGAGTCTGGGCTATGATGTGGACCATTGACTATGGGGTGCAGTGATGTTCAGAGATGAACTTACCAGGTGCAATGGATGTATCACGATGATGGGAGAGAGTGTTGCTGTGGGGGGAGTGGGGGGTGCTGAATGTATTGTGGGATTAGATGTATTAAGTATGTCTAATACTTCTCTTGATTGTAAGGGATGTTCCCAATGGGGAAATGCCATGATTAGAACAGTGCAGTGGGACAAGTATGTAACTGGAAGCCCACCAAGCTTCCCAGCCTAGTCACAGAGTTACTATGAAACAGTATAAGTTACCAAGGATGGGTGTGGGGTGGAGGATGGGGGAGGGGTCACTATACTGGTCAGGAGCCAATGAAGCAGAGGGGTATCGCCTTGTGTGAAAGAAGCCCAGTGTGGCCAGTGAAAAAAGTTAATGGTATTTGGCGCCTCACTGTGGACAGCTGCAAGTGCAACGTGGCAGTAGCCCCCCTTGTGTCTGTAGTTCCAGATACCCTAACAATCGAATGGAGTCCAGTGCACCGACGGAAGGCGCCCGGTGTAAATGCTGGGCGTTGCTCATGCCTCTTCAGGATTCCACTGCATCCAGATGATCAAAGGCACGTTGCCTTCACATGGTTTGGATACAAGCTGTATAAACTCTCCCACAGTTTGTCACCAGTGGATATAGGCTGAGATCTAGAAAAGGCTGCAATCTTGCCAGAGGTGCCCTGGTACCACCACATTAATAACTAACGTAATTGGAAGGTTTGAGGACACATAGACTGCTTTAGATAAGACGGCTCAATATCTGAGTGACCACAGCTAGAAGATTAAGCCAGACAAGATACAGGAGCTGGCCACTCAAGTAAACTTCTTGGGAATCCTTGAGCAGATGCCCAAAGAATAATCCTTGAGCCTGTTAGAGAAAAACTGTTGGTCTAAAAACCTACAGCAAACAAAAGGGAGAGACAACATCTAATAGGCTTGTTTGGATATTGGAGGAATCCTGCTCAACCCATTACACAAGACTCTGATGAACAACAGGCCATAAAAATATCCAACAAGCTGCACACACTGCCCTTCCTTCAGGCCAGACAGTCCTAACAAAGCTTTTGAAATACAAGTGTCAATGACTGATGTTTATGCAGGACTAGAACCTGTGGCAAAAAGATGTGGCCACCAGGCAATAGCACCTTCTGGGGTTTGGACCTGGGGCTTGCCTGACAACACATTTGAAAGATAAAATGGCTGGTTAATAGATGCTGGTAGACAGGAAAGACTAACAAAGTGACAGCAGGTGTTCTTACCTCCCGACCTACTATTCATGGAATAGGTCAGAAATGAAAACAACAAAGTGGGTATTACCTAACAAGCACCCATTATTAAATGGAGGTAGTATATCCAGAAAAGAACTAAACTGGGCATTAATAGATGGACAAAGTTAAAGGCCAGTGGCTTCCTTGTGATCTATTAACTTTAATTTGGAAAAAAAAAAAAAGGCCAGTGGGGCACCCTGGGGTGCTGCTGCTGTGCAACCCTAAAGAAAATGGTTCAAAACTGTACATGGAACAGAACTGTGCCCAATGGGTGGAGGTGCTGGCTTTAGTGCTTGCCCTGAAAAACAGCTCTCAAAATATCTTGTTACATTTTCGCCAACTCATGGGCTCTGGCAGTGAGGTCTGGTTCTGGCAGTGGGATGACTGGAGATCAAGCCTCAGGCCTCTGTGGGATAAATGGTATAGCAGCAGACTGCACAAGATATACACCCCTATTTGGGACCCAGACAAATGTCCATGGAAAAGAACTCTTTGAGGATGAACATCACTGGAATCAGAGGCTGATGAGACCTGTGTGGCCCATGTAAGGATCATTGTTTCTTGAGTCCACCACTGCACCGGCCAAAACAAGGCCTGGTGATTCCAGCACGAGGCCAACAGAGCTTGACAAATATGCCTCAACTGCCAGCTACACAGTTGAGCCACAAAGGGAACTCGGGGGGGCGCACAGAAGTACCAGTCCTGGCAAGTAGACTAAATATAGATCTTCCCTAGTTACCTCTTCAAGGTACTGCCAGGCAATGACTGCAGTAGGTACCTTCTCAGGGTATGGAAGTGCCATCCTCGTCCACACAGCAATGGAGAACATACTATTCAAGAACTCCTTGATAAACTGTTCTGGATTTTGAATCCTCTGAATATATCTATTCAGGCAAAGGTCCTACCTTCACAGCAATAAATACCCAGAAATGGGTAGCTACCTGGGACATTATCTGGTTTTTTTCATTTTCCATATCATCCCCAGGCAACAGGTGCCATTAAAAGATGGAATGGGCTCAAAGAAAAAAAAACTGAAATAACTACACAACCAAGGCTTAGCTCCCAGTGGAGTGCACACTTAAGACAAACAGTTTGGGCCTAAATGTGGCAATTCCCCAAAGGGTACTTCCTATTTAAATAAAATGCTTAATTATGAGGTTTAAGATGGAGAATAAAAGAGGACCCAGACTGACTGTAAGAGACCCAAACCATTTAATCCTTCTCACTTTATTTTTTTTCTCCTCCCTACCTTTCCCTGGGAAACCAGGCTACCTAGAATTTGCAAGTAGTAAAGAAAATCTGGGGGCTGGGCAACTCTAGCCTGGTGCTTTTGTGCTCCTGGCTGTGCTTGCTGGATTTGGACATGGATATTGGTGATAATGATCATGAATATGAGGTGACAAACCCTAAGGTGCTCCTGGTGTGGCCCACATATTAGGGGGTGGGAGATGTTCTGAAATGATACAAGGTAGACGATGAAGAAACTGCTGAGGCACCTAGGGACGAGACTGGGCTTGTGGTATAGGTAAGACATGGGGAGAACTGGAGAAGGGTGAAGTGATGGCTTGAGCGACTGCAGCTCTGGGAGGGGAGAAATACCCTGGCTGGTGGGAGGTCAAGGGTGGAGGGAGGGACCATTAATCTCTCTCAGCTCTTGTGTTCAGGGCATCTGGCCAAGTTTACCCAAACTGCTGCCACCACCCTCAGCCTGACTGATGCCCAACATACTATCTTAACCTAAAAACTCTCAGAAACCTCCCAGCAGACACTAACTCCAGGAAAGAACATCCTCCATTTGAGATGACAGAACAAGACAAACTTTCTGGACACTGAAGATTTCTTTTAGCTTCATCCTATTAGTGTTGTTTCCCTATCGTCACCCTCTAGTACTTAAGGCAAAACAAAACTCCCTTGTTTGCTTTTCACAGACAATAGTTTTTCTAAACTCTCTAGCATGAGTGTAATGGACAGTCATATTGCCCTGGGCAGTCAAGGCAGAGAATGTGCTATTGCCAATCCCTCTGCTGCACCTGGGTTAATGAAAGGGTTAACTGGCTTGGCTCCAATGGGGCTGCAGTCTATCCTCCACCTAGACCTGATCGCCCCACTGGAATCATAGCAATGGTCACTCTCAGCTGTTCCCTAAAGCAAATAGAATGGAATTGGTTCAAACCCCTATCAGTTCAAGTAATTAAGGTACCTGCTGGGAAGCCTGTGTTTCTCCAAAGATTTCTTGGCTGAATACATGAAAGGTCAAGAGGTGTAGCTGTAGGGGGAACAGGTCCACCATGGAACCCAGGTGGCCTTGCATGTATCCGCACAGGCCCCAGGGCCACAGGCTTGAACCTTGGCAGATGCCCCCTGAACACAGCTTGTGAGGAGCTGCCTCGAGGCCACCTCCCGCTCGCCTGCTTAAATCCCGGGGAGGCTGTCATGCTGCTTGGATGAGGGCTCAGGTTGCTGCCCCGCCCTCTGGAGGGCAAAGCACGGCTATGAAACCACTTAGCTGGAGTCTAGAATTGACTTCTCAGCAACAGATACCCCACGACTCGGTGCAGTCATTTAGCCCCTCGTTTTGGTATTGTCCTTTCCAGTGTCCTTCAGGGAGCTGGCCCCTTGGTTACTCTTCCTGTCTATGTAAGTAATAAACTGTCAGAATCTGAAAGTGGCTCATTGTATCTTTACTGGCCAACTGAGTCAGGCCCTGCCCTTGCTTGTCTTACATGCTTGACAGGCAGACAACTGCAAAGAACGACATTTCTAGTTCATCCTCTAAAATTCCTGTGCCTTTTTTTTTCTGTCTTATTGCACAGAATAGAATCCAGACTATGTTAAATCTAGTGGGTATCCTAGTCTCCCTAAATTTTCACTATTAAGCATATTATTTTGACTAAGATTTTGCCATCCTTTTTTCAGGTTAAGGAAGTTCCTTTTTATTGCTACTTTGCTAAGGATTTTTTCATGAGTGGGAATATTAAAATGTATTGAAGGCCTTTTCGGCCTCTACTAAGAATATGAATATGTTTTTTCCTCCTTAATCTGTTAATATAGTGAATTAAAATAATAGATCCCCTAAGATTAACTAACTTTGCATTCCAGGTCAAACTCAATTTAGTCTTTTTGGATTTTTTGCTTTGCTGGTTTACTGACTGATAGTTTAAGATTTCTGAATCCATGATTCTGAATAAAAATGGCCTATAATTTTCCTTTCCGTTTTCTTTGATTTTTTTTTTGGACCCATGAGTTATTTGGAAATTGAACATTTTGTCAACATGTAGTGACCATATTTCTAGTATTCTTTTCTTGCATTAAAATTTATTTTTACCTGATATTTATATAGCTGCACTAACTTTTGGAGGGATAGAAGGTGGTTTGGTGATTGCCTAGTATTTTTTTTGTATTTTTTTCATGTTTTATAAGTGAATTTTGACACTTTTCCTTTCTGACACTATTTTTTTTTCTAGTAGAGTATTATTTTATTGATGTCTATTTTTTTTTAATTTAAAAAAAAATATTTTACATTTTTCCAAACCTGACATTTCTAATGGGCAAGCTGGGCTCACTGGGCTCACTCACTTTTCATAATTACTACTGATAAATTTAGCATTATTTCTACTACCTTATTTTGTACTTTTGATCAACATTTTTATATGATGCTTGATTCCTACCTCCTTCTGGACTTTTATAAAAACTATTACAGGACTTCCCCTTTTGCCTTTAGAAATAGGTTTTCCTTCTTTTAATAATCACTCTCCCAATGTTAACATATACACTTAAAATATAAAGTTAATAAAAAGATAGAGGAGAACACAGAATATTTTTAAGCCTTTTTTTTTTAAATTCAAAGCCTGTTTTGAGGTTACCACACTCTTTTGACAATTTAATAAAAAAATATGGACACTCACTAAGAAAAATGAACATATACTCAGAAATCTTGTGTATAATTTTGTAAGTTCTCTGGGCTCTCTGAAGCACATCCATTTTCCCCCCAATTTAAGAATTCCTTAACTGCATGGATGCAGAAACATCCTAGGATGACAGCACATGTGGAGGTAGAATGAAAGACTTAGAACAGAGCTCTAGTCTTAAAAGAATGAGGAAAGGGTGCAAAATGACAGTGACAAGGAGCTGAAGATAACACGAATAGAATTCAGGACGGGGGCTAGGATGAGGTGAAGCAGGAGGGTGTAAATAAGTGTCAACTCTTGCACAACCCTGCGAGTGCCTCCTGAAGTTCTGTGCCACAGGCACCTCACTTGCCCCTTTGTCCTGGCCCTGGAAGGAGGGCATTTCTTTCTTGGAAGGGGAGTCACGGTTTAGAACGAGAGCTACAGTTCCAAATGAGAGCACATTAATGACAGCTACAGTTCCAAATGTCTTTGTAACCCAGCCAGGGATATGAATTCCGTAGATAAAAAACTAGAATACTCAAATTTTAAGCCGATTTTTAGAAAGGGGAGAAATTATGATCAGAGTCTAGAATAGATCATCATGCTGATCTTTGATCTTCTGCCTAACACAAATAATAGCTTCCCTCTTACAAAGAGTAACCTTGCCTGTCAAGACCAGAGTATTTGATGAATCTCCTCATGAAGGGCTTTTTCTCAGCTTATCTGACGATGTTCATCATCTTGTGATTTAGACTCTCTCCAGAGGGCACTCAGTTCATTCCTATCCTCTTGGACCATCTCTCCCTCCAGGTTCTCATCTCTTTAAAGAGGCTAGCTACATGTCTGTGTGAGTTCTCTCAAGCAATGGTTAGATTTACATATGGAAATACATGTGGAAATAAGGAAGGTTGAGATCTTGATCATACTACCCAGCCTCAGGGAGGTATTTTCAGAGCAAAGTGATAGCTCTGTCTTGACCATAACTTACGTGACTTTATGAGAACTCTAGTGGTTGTCCTTTCAGAAACAAAGTTTAATCACTATTCTAGTGCTCTCCTATAAAATGCTTTATTTAATCTTTCCTCTGCTTAGCTCATCTTCTATTCCCATTATCAACTGTTTTGACTCTCTCCCTGTAAACATTTAAGTCAAATTCCTATAAGAATTTAATCTAGAACTTTTGCAACAGATTATCATATTCAATCAGTTAGCTTCAAATATTGGCTGCCCTTACTCTTTCCTGGCCCAATCAACTGTGGCCTAGGAATGAGGAATAGCATTGCCATCTATGTGTATACTGAACATGGGGAGAAACATGGCAGCATATGTGCCCTGATCCACCTAGGACTGATTCCTCAGTAGGAAGGCTATGGGTGTAAAAGTAGGAGGTTCAACAGGAGCTTCAAGAGGCGGCTATGGACATACAAGTACTCAGAGCACTAGAGACTCCGCTCTAGTACACAATGGAAGACATAAGAGCACTATTGTGACATGGGCCAATAATGACAGAAAACTAGTCCCAAGATTCAGATTCTGTATTTCTTTCCAGATAGAAGCATACCTTGGAGATATTTTAGGTTCAGTTCCAGACCACTGAAAAAAAAAAAGAATAACACCATAAAGCAAGTCACACAAATTTTTCAGTTTCCCAGTACATATGCAATAAAAATACAATGTACATACCTTAATTTAAAAACACTTTATTGCTAAAATAAGTTAACCATCACCTGAGCCTTCAGTACGTTATAATCTTTTTGATGCTGGAGGATTTGCCTCAGTGTTGATGGCCGCTGACTGATCAGTGTAGTGTTTGCTGAAGGTTGGGGTGCCTGTGGCAACTGCTTAAAATAAAACAATCAGGTTTATTCCATCAACTGACTCTTTCTTTCATGAAATATTTCTCTGTAGCATGTAACACTGTTTGATAGCATTTTACCCAGAGTAGATCTTCTTTCAGAATTAGAGTCAATTCTTTCAAATCCTCTTGCTAATTTATCAACTAGAAGTTTATGTAATTTTCTAAATCTTTTGTTGTCACTTCAACAATGTTCACAGCATCCTCACCAGGAGTAGATCCCATCTCAAGAAACCACTTTCCAGAGACTTCTGGGGAAGATGGCAGAATCGGGAACTGGAAGACTCAGTTCTCCTATCAAAACTATGAAACAGGAAGAAACTGTCTGAACCAACTACTTTGAAATTCCAGAGGCAAGAACACCATGGAAGAGGTGGAGGAAGAGGCAGATAAACCACAGTAAAGAAATGTAAATTGCTCTCTCCAGGGAATGGCTACCAGCACCCATCTCCCACACTTGTAGCAGGCCACCATGGGGACAGGAAGAGACATAAAAATCCTCTTCTCCAAGGATGGGGGTGGGCACAGCCAATTGTTGATCACAGCTTTTGATTAGTGAATTTGGATCCCTGGTTCCTGGCTCTGAGGGCAGCTATTGTTTCAACTTTCCCCAGACAGGGGCAGAGTGGTAGAGGTTTAAAGACACAGCCTTTCCTCAGGGATATGGGAGACAGTTAGCTAAAGGGCTGCATTTGCTGGAAAGGCCAGGGAAAGCTCAGCTTCAGGAAGCCACTGGAGAAGTTTCTGGAGCCCTTCCTGATCCCCTTTCCAAGGCACTTTGGAGCAGGTCTGCGCCCCCTTCATGGGTCCTTGGCCCTGTTTTGGCTTGGAAAGACTGACTTGGGAATGTATTTCTGAGGTGACCCTCCTCCCAGAGTTGCCCTCCAGGGAAAAGCAGTGTAAGATAATGAAAAAAGTATTAAGAACTATAGAGGTGGACTGCCTGCAACAAAAGCCTGCTGGCATCAAATAACTAGAAGAGAGAATTGTCTCTTTGGAAACAGAGGACAACCAAACGCCTTTAAGTATGGGAACTCTAAAACAACTAACAAGCAAAAGCCCAGAACAAGACAGAGACCCAGAAAGACCAGGAAAATAATGTACTGTACATTTGCCTAGGGCAAACCTTACTGATAAGAAGGCTGGTGCTCAAGAAAATCTGTCTTATCACCAACTGGTTTCAAAACCAAAAAACAAACATCCCAGGTAGTATATCCAAGAGTTACTATTTTGAAATATGAAAATGTACAGCATGCAACAAGAGTACTAGACAAACAGGAAATTATGGCCCATCCAAAGAAAGAGGAACAAAATACCAAAAATACCAAGGAAGAAGACAAGAAAGTGGACATACTGAACAATGCCTTTTAACACATTATCTTAAAAATGTTGCTGGATTTTTTTCTAGGTTCTTGGCTAAGCTATAAGAAATTAATTTCAAGAGTTAGCTGGTTAGTTAGGGCAGTAATTTATTAAGGTAGGGAGAGAGGAGAAATGGGAGAAAATAACAGATCATGGGTCCCAGGTAGAAAGGAAGGGGCTGAAGGGTGATAAAGGGGACTGATTTACAGACTATAATTCCCCATTACAGATTATAAATCCCCAGGTTAACTTGCATATTGATCCAGGCGGGGGTTAAGAAGGCCAGAAGAGGGGGTTTTTGCTTTTGTGCCTACTTTTTAAGCATTAATTATTCCACCCCTTTACTAATGACAGGGGAGGAGTACCAGCAGTTTACTTTTTTTATTGATTACCCCGCCCCCCCATCAATCCCCAGAGCACCCAATGATAAGGCCCCTGGAGAATATCCAGGGCTTCTCCTGGCTTCTGGGGAAATTTCATTCTGAATGGGAGTTCTCATGAAGGTTTTTCAGCAGCCATCTTGGGGGTACCAAAAAACATATGTTTAATGGCATCCATTTTTCTGCCAGGTTCCAGATTTGTCTATTGATTCCCTATCTAGCCTGCTTCAAAAAGGTTCAAGGAAATGAAGGAAAATGCAGTGAAAGAACTACAGGATATCAGGAAAACAAAGAATAAACAATATGAGAGTCTAAGTAAAGAGATAGAAATTTTTAAAAAGAACCAAACTGCGCTACTGGAGTTGAAGGCCACCATAACTAAAAGGAAAATTACCCACGAGGGTTTCAAGAACAGATTGGAGCTGGAAGAGGAAACAATCAATGAACCTGAAGACAAGACACTTGAGATGAGTCAGGCTGAAGAGTAGAAAGAAAAAAGAAACCTTAAAAGCAAAAATAGCCAAAAGATTACTACCAAGCACCAGCTGGTGATGTAACTAGAAAAAGACATTGAATAAAAGGGTCAACACAGACCAGCAGAATATCTCAGCCTACATGTAGGATTATGTGTTAGAAACTGCTCTTTTACCTTGAATAAAAGGGGGAAATGGCAAAGACAAATGAGTTGATATGGCTAAGAGTCTTCTAAAAAGAGACAGGAGGTCATCAGTGGGTCGTGCTTACATACACCTCAGCAGGAGCCCAGAAAAAGCCAAAGTAGATACAACCCTAGGTACCTGTTCTCCTGAAGGCTACGGAGATCCACAGGGTATATGATCATGGCAGATAGATTTGGAGTTCTGTACCATGTCAGATGGCCCTACTTTGGAATTTGTTCTCCTGAGTGTGATAGAGCTGGACTCAGATGTAACCTTTCCTCACATACCTCTTCTGTCACTTTTACTGAACCTGTGGTTGTTGCTGGGGTTGGTGTATACTCAAGAGACTTGAATCTCTGGACTGTTCATGTGCCATCTGGGCTCTGAGCCTCAGCAGACTTGCAACTCCTACCCTCTTGTTCATTGGACTTACCCAGGCCAGCTAACGGGGAGGTGAATATGGTCAACCACCACACCAGGGAACCAAGAGTGCCTACAACTCCAAGTAGAATTGCATCCATCATCCATGTGGAATCTAAGCCCCCTCTTGATAAAGAGGTGGAGTGGACATCACCATCCCAGGGTCCACAAGATGGCAGAATAAAATATGGATTAGAGTGGACTTACAGATATTCTACTATGGAACTATTATGACTAGTAATGGAAGAAATTGTAGCATTGATATGGAGAAAGTGGCCATGGTAGTTGCTGAGGGCAGGGAAAGGGAAGATGAGATGTGATGTGGGGGCATTTTCAGGACTTGGAGTTGTCCTAAATGATACTGCAGGGACAGATGCTGGACATTATATATCCTGCCATAACCTACTGAATGGACTGGGGGAGAGTATAAACTATTATCCATGTGGTGCAGCAATGTTCCAAAATGTATTCACCAAATGCAGTGAATATGCCACAATGATGAAAGAGGTTGTTGATGTGGGAGGAGTGGGGTGAGGGGGGTGGGGAGTATATGGGAACTTCTTATATTTTTTGAATGTAACATTTAAAAAAGAGATCATAGAAGGAAAAAACAGAAAAACAAAAATAGCCTTAACAGCCTTAGGACACCATCAAACACATCAATACATGCACTATGGGAATCCCAGAAGGAAAAGACAGAAAGGGGCAGAAAGAACAGTCAAAGAAATAATGACAGAGAACTTCCCAAACAGAGAAAAAGACATGAATCTGCACATCTAGGAAGGTGAACATCAAACGAGATAAACATAAAAGAAAGTACACCATATATTAATTATGCTACCAAATGCACAAGACAAGGAGAGTTCTGAAGCTGCAAGAAGAAAGTAACCTGTTATATAGAAGGGAGTCCCAATTGAAGTGAGTATTAATTTCACATCAGAAACCACGAAGGCAAGAAGGCATTGGGTTGAAATACTTAAAAGTGCTGAAGGAAAACAACAGCCACCCAAGAATTTTATATCTGGAAAGAGTCTCTTTCAAAAATGAAGGCTGGATTAAGATATTCTCAGAAAAGCAAAAGCTGAGGGAGTTCACCACCACTAGACCAGTCCTACAAGCAATGCTAAAGGCAGTTCTTCAGACTGAAAGGAAAGAACACCAGACAGTGGTTCAAAGCAGCATAAAGAAATAAGGACATGCAGTAAAGGTAACCATTTGGGTAAGTATAAATGCCAGTATTACTGTATTGTATTGTTTGGTATGTAATTCCACTTCTTACTTCCTACAGGTGCTAAAATGCAAATGCATAAAAAATTAAAGAAAAATCTGGATTTTAGAACATACAATGTACAAAGATGCAAGTGGTAACAAATATTTTAAAAATGATGGGTGACAGAGGAGTACAGGAAAAGTGTATGTGCGCTTTTGAGGCTAAGTTGCTATGTATGATGTCCTAGGTTTGACCCCTGGTACCTCCTAAAACAAAGAAAGAAATGGAAAAAAGCAACTCTCTTTGGGGAGTGGATGTAGCTCAGTGGTTTAGTGCCTCCTACCCATGCATGAAGTCCTGGGTTCAATCTCTGGTACCTCCTGAAAAAAATAAATTATACACCATGATCAAGTGGTATTTATCCCTGGTATGAAAGGTTGTTTCAACATAAGGAAATCAATTAATGTAATATACCACGTTAACAGAAAGAAAGGGGGAAAAACCACAATCATCTCAATTGACAGAGAAAAGGCATTTGATAAAATATAGCACCCTTTCTTACTAAAAACACTTAGAACACTAGGAACACAAGGAAACTTCCTCAACATAATTAAGGGCATATATGAAAAGCCAACATCTAACATCTTACTTAATAGTGAAAGACTGAAAGCTTTCCAACTGAGATCAGGAACAAGACAAAGATGCCCACTGTCACCACAGTTTTTCAACTTATACTGGAAGATCTTGCCAAGAAATGAGGCAAGGAATAGAATAAAAGGCATCCAGATTGAAAAGGAAGAAGTAAAACTTTCCCTATTTGCAGATGATATGATCCTATATACAGAAACCGCTGAAAAATCAACAACAATGTTCCTAAGGCTAATAAATGAATTCAGCAAAGTAGTGAGATAGAAGATCAACACCTAAAAATCAGTAATGTTTGTACACACAATGAAAAATTGGAAAAGAAATCAAGAAAAAAATTTCATTCACTATAGCAACTAAATGAATCAAATATTAAGAAGTAAATCTAATCGGGTTTTAAAGGACTTTACATAACATTGCTAAAAGAAATAGAAGAAAATTTAAATGGAAAAACATTTCTTGCTCATGGATTGGAAGACTAAATATCATTAAGATGTCAATACTACCCCCAAGCAATTTATAGATTCCATGCAATCTCAATCAAAATTCCAACAACCTTCTTTGCAAAAATGGAAAAGTCAATCATCAAATCTATATGGAAGGGTAAGGGGCCCAAATACCTAAAGCCATCTTGAAAAAGAAGAATGAAGTTGGAGAGCTCACACTTTCCAATCTTAAAACTTATTACAAAGCCATAGTAATCAAACCAACATGCTACTGATACAAAGACACAATAGACTTGAGATCTCAGAAATCAATCCTCACCTCACATTTATAGCCAACTGATTTTTGACAAGGTAGCAAAGACCACTAAATTGGGAATGAACAGTCTTCAACAAATGGTGCTGGGAAACCTGGATCTCCATTTAAAAAAAAAAAAAGATAACTCCTACCTCACACATACACAATAATCAACTCAAAATGGATCAAAGACCTTAATATAAGAGCCAGAACTATCGAACTCCTAGAAGAAAATGTAGGGAAGCATCTTCAGGACCTTCTGTTTGGCAATCATTTCTTAAGACTTTACACCAAAGACACAAGCAGCAAAAGAAATAATAGATAAATGGGACTTCATCAAATTAAAAACGTTTGTGCCTCAAAGGACTTTATCATGAAAGTGAAAAGACAATGTATGCAAGAGCAGAAAATATTTGGAAACCACATAATTGATAAAGGATTGATATACAGTATATATAACAAAATCCTTTTAATTCAACAACAAAAAAATCCAATTAAAAAATGGAAAGGCTTGAACAAATCTCTCTCCAAAGATGTATAATTGACCAAAAAGCACAGGAAAAGATGAAATACAAGCCAAAATCACAATGAGATATGATTTCACACACATTTAGAAGGGCTGCTATTTTAAAAAGATGGAAAATAAGTATTGGAGAGGATGCAGAGGAATAAGAACAACTCATTCATGCTGGTGGCAATGTAAAATGGTGCAGCTACTGGGGAAGACATTTTAGCAGTTCCTCAAGAAACTAAATATAGAATTACCATATGTCCTGACCATCCCACTAGTAGGTGTATACATTCCCCAAAGGTACTCAAACATATTTTCACACCAATGTTCACAGAGGCATTATTCACTATTGCCAAAAGATGGAAGCAACCCAAGTGTCCATCAACTGATGAATGGATAAACAAAATGTGGTATATACATATGTTCATATACATGGAATATTATTCAGCTGTAAAAAGGAATGAAGTTCTGATACATGTGACAACATGAACTTTGAAGACATCTATGTTGAGTGAAATAATCCAGAAACGAAAGGACAAATACTGTCTGATCTGTTTTGAAACAATTAGAATAAGCAAACTCAGAGAGTCAAAATCTAGAATATACGTTACCAGAGGATGGGGTGGAGATAGGGCATGGGAAGTTAAAGCTTAAAATGTACTAGGGTTCTTGTTTGGAATGGTGGAAGTGTTTTGGAAATGGACGGTGGTGATGGTGGCACAACACTTTGAAAGCAATTAACAACACTGAAATACATATGTGAACATGATTAAAAGGGGAAATGTTCGATTGTATATATGGTAACAATAATCTTTTAAAAATCCACGGTATTACACTATACAGTGAACCCTAAGTTAAACTATGGACTTTAATTAGTAGTACAATTATAAAAATGTGCTATCATCAATTCTAACCAACATTCCACACCAATGTAAGTATTGGGGGGAAGGAGGTAGTATATGGGAATCCTGTATTTTATTCATGATTATTCTATAAACCCACATCTTCTTTAATTAAAACAAAAACATTTTCTTTGCTTGGCCATAAGAGGCAACTCCTCATCCATTCAAATTTTATTATGAGATTGCAGCAATTCAGTCACCACTTCCAAATCTAGTGCTCTTGCTCTTTCTTCCACATCTGCAGTTATTTCCTCCACTGAAGCCTTGAAATCCTCAAAGTCGTCCACGAGGATTGGAATCAACCTCTTACAAACTCCTGATAATGCTGATATTTTTACCTCCTCTCATAAATCATGACTGTTTCTAATGGCATTTAGAATGGTGACTCCTTTCCAAAGGTTTTCAATTTTGTTTGCCCAGATCAATCTGAGGAATCACAATCTATGGCAGCTATAGCCTTTTGAAATGTGTCTTAAATAATAAGACTTGAAAGTCAAAATTACTCCTTGATCCATGGTCTGCACAATGGATGTTATGTTAGCAGGCATGAAAACAACACGTATCTGGTTGTACATCTCCATCAAACTCTTGGGTGACCAGGTGCATTGTCAGTAAGCAGTAATATTTTGAAAGGAATCTTTTTTTTCTGAGCAGTAGATCTCAACAGTGGGCTTAAAATATTCAGTAAACCATGCTATGAACAGATATGTTGTCATCTAGGCTTTGTTGTTCCATTTGTACAGCATAGGCAGAAGATTTAGCATAATTCTTTTTTTTTTTTTTTAAAGATTTATTTATTTATTTAATTCCCCCTCCTCCCCTGGTTGTCTGTTCTTGGTGTCTATTTGCTGTGTCTTCTTTCTTTGTCCGCTTCTGTTGACGTCAGCGGCACGGGAAGTGTGGGCGGCGCCATTCCTGGGCAGGCTACTCTTTCTTTTCACGCTGGGCGGCTTTCCTCACGGGCGCACTCCTTGCACGTGGGGCTCCCCCACGCGGGGGACACCCTTGCGTGGCAGGGCACTCCTTGTGCGCATCAGCGCTGCACATGGCCAGCTCCACACGGGTCAGGGAGGCCCGGGGTTTGAACCGCGGACCTCCCATATGGTAGACGGACGCCCTAACCACTGGGCCAAAGTCCGTTTCCCTAGCATAATTCTTAAGGGCCCTAGGATTTTTGGAATGGCAGATGAGCCCTGGCTTCAACTTTAAGTCACCAGCTGCATTACCCCTAAGAGGGCAAGCCAGTCCTTTGAAGCTTGGAATCCAGGCACTGACTTCTCCTCTCTAGCTATGAAAGTCCTAGATAGCATTTTTTCCAACATAAGCCTGTTTCACCTACATAGAAAATCTGCTGTTTAGTACAGCCACCTTCATCAGTTATCTCAGCTAGATCTTCTGGCTGACTTGCTATAGCTTCTACATCAGCACTTGTTGCTTCACCTTGAACTTTTATGTTATGAAGACAGCTTCTTTCCTTAAACCTCATGAACCAACCTCAGCTAGCTTCCGTTTCTTCTGCAGCTTCCCCACCTCTCTCAGCCTTCACAGAATTGAAGAGCATTAGGGCCTTGCTCTGGATCAGGCTTTGGCTTCAGGGAATGTTGTGGCTGGTTTGATCTATCCAGATCACTGAAACTTTCTCCCTATCTGTGATAGTCTATTTTGCTTTCTTTTTATTCATGTGCTCACTAGAACAGTATTCTTTTTTCTTGAAGTACTGGGGCCAGGGACTGAACCCAGGACCTCATATGTGGGAAGACAATGCTCAACCACTGAGCCACATCAGCTCCCCAAGTAGTACTTTTATTTCCTTCAAGAATTTATCCTTTGGACGGCGGACTTGGCACAGTGGTTAGGTCGCCCGTCTACCACATGGGAAATTCGTGGTTCAAACCCTGGGCCTCCTTGACCCGTGTGGAGCTGGCCTGTGTGCATTGCTGATGCAGTGCTGATGCAGTGCTCATGTGTGCATGGAGTGCCCTGCCACGCAGGGGAGCCCCACGCGCATAGGGGAGCCCCACACACAAGGAGTATGCCCCGTAAGGAGAGCTGCCCAGCGTGATGGCACCGCCCACACGGAGAGCTGACACAAGATGATGTGACTAAAAGAAACACACATTCCTGTTCCGCTGACAACAGAAGCGGACAAAGAAGACGCAGCAAATAGACACAGAGAACAGACAACTGGGGTGGGAGGGGGTAAGGGGAGAGAAATAAATAAATAAATCTTTAAAAAAAAAAAAAACTTAGCCTTTGCATTCACAACTTGGCTAGCTGTTTGGTGCAAGAGGTTTAGTTTTCAGCCTGTCTCAGCTTTCAATATGCCTTGAGCATTTTTAGCTTTTGATTTACAGTTATAGGCGTGAGAATTTTCCTTTCACTTGAACGCTTAGAGGGCACTGTGTGATTATTATGTGACCTAATTTCAATATTGTTGTGTCTCAGGGAATAGGAGAGGGAGAGAGACTGGGGAAGGGCCGGTTGGTGAAGCAGTCAAAACATACGCAACATTTATTAAATTCACCCTCTTATATGGGTATGGTTCATGGTGCCTCAGAACAATTATAATAGTAATATCAAAGAGCACTGATCACAGATCACCATGACAGATAAAACACAGTATCTGCAAAGCACAGTAAAGCAAAGAGCAATAAAACGAGTTATGCCTGTATTCCTCTACTCCCGAAATATTTGGCCTCTTCAACTAAGGAGGCAGGAGACTAAGATTTAAGTACCGCAGCTCATCTCAATGGGAAGAGGCTTCAGTCCTTTTTATCATTGATTTGAATCATTACATTCCAGTGTGATATTTAATGTGAGTTGCATGAGCAAATCTGAAAGAAGATGCCCCTAGACAGGGTCCTTGTGCCTTGTCCCAAGACCTTGAGAAAATAATAGTCTAAGACAGAAATAGACCTTTTTAAATTGAAACTTACTTCACATTAGTGAAGATAATCCAAGACCACTAACTATAGGTAGAAGGTATAACATAAAAAACATAATTTCATTTTACTCATAACTGGACAATCCTGACTAGGGTTGTTTACTCAAAAACGGATAACCAGACACTCCTATTGTCAAAATAAAGTTCCTGGGATGTACCAAAGTAGGGATTCTTCAGAAAATATGTGGCTTTCCTGGTTTTGTCCTCCAGTCCTTCTGCCACAATGGTCAAGACCTGAACTTCAAAAATCCATCTATACAGGCCATAATGTAATAAGATTCATGGCAGCTCTTTCCTGAAACATTAGGAAACTGGATTAAATAATAAAGTTTACCAGCTCCTTTCCAAGAAATATGAATGAAGACAAATCTGCCGTAATCCCAAGGCATCCTGCACTACTTCTCTGTCAATATAACACGGATACAATCGACTGAAACCTGGAGTTCCCTGGAATCCTAACCAGTCTGGATAAGACCTACAGGGACATACTGAAGGCTACTTTACAGAATTAAAACTATTCTTAGAAGGCAAATTACAAGTGAAGTGGTCTGATTTCCTTCACGTTCCTGACTGAAGGTTTCCTCAGAGGAGTAAGTCAAGACCTCCAAATGAAAATATTCAAATTCTTTGTTTTAAGCCAGGAAAAAAAATCAAGTAATTGCTAAGGCCGTATCTGTAGCGGCTTTAAACTAGCAGCTAAATAAGGAAAAAGTCATATACAGGCTCTCCTCCTACAGCTTATAATCTTTCAGGGAAGTGCTCACCTCCACTATGACCCACATGGGTTAAAAAAAAAAAAAGTGACAAGTTTGTTTGAAAGCTACTATATAAGGGAAAACTATTCTTAGTATTTATAGGTCTTCTTAACTTTATAAGACTTCCCTCCAGTCTGAATCTTCTGAAGTTGATTTAGATTTGACCAGCAAATGAAAACTTTCTCAATTAAATTATTGTAATATTTTTCTTTATTATGAATTCTGTGACCGAGAAAGGAATGAATTGTAGCTAAAGGCTTTGCTACATTCCTTGCATTTGTAAGATTTCTCTCCTGTGAGTGTTCTGATGCTGAATAAGTTGGGTCCTTCTGCTGAAAGCTTTTCCACATTGGTAACACTATTAAGGTTTCTTTCCAGTATGGATTCTCTGATGTTGAACAAGGTATTTTGTTTGGCTAAATGTTTTCCCACATTCAGTACATTTATAGAGTTTTTCTCCAGTATGAGTTCTCCGTTGTTGCACATGTTGAACAGTCACTGAAGGCTTTTCCAGTCAACACATTCACAGAACTTTTCTCCAGTATGAATTCTCTAATGCCATGCAAGAGATGAACAATAGTCAAAGGCTTTCCAACATTCGTTACATTTATATGGTCTCTTACCAGTTCAATATTTCTGATGCTGATTAAGGTTTGACCACCACCTAAAGGCTTTCCCACATTTAGTACATTCATGGGGCTTCTCTCCTGTATGAATTATCTGCTCCTGGATTATCTGCTTTGACTAAAGATTGCTGCACATTCATTACATTTGTAGGGTTTATCTTCAGTGTGAGTTTTCTGGTGTTGAATAAAGTATATTCTTTGGTTTAAAGATGTCCTACATTCATTACATCCATAAAGTTTCTCTTCAGTATAAATTCACTGAATAAAGGATGTGCAGTAAGTGATTGTTTCCCACAGTCATCAAATTTATAGAGGTTTTTTTTTCCAGAGTGAATTTTCTGACATTCAATAAGAATGGAAGTTCAATGGAAGGTTTTCCCACACTTAGTACATGTACAGAATTTCTCTCCAGTATGCATCCCCCCACACACACCACAATGGCTCCCTTGTCCATTTGCTCCTTGTTTTTGGGTTTTTTTCTCATTGTCTGCTCGTTGTTTTTGCCCTATGTCTGCTCAATGTCTGCTCATTGTTTGTCTTCTTTAGGAGGCACTGGGAACTAAACTGAACCTGGGACCTCTCATGTGGGAGGCAGATGCCTGAGCCACATCTGCTTCCCAGTATGCATTTTTTGGTGTTCATTAAGGACTGAGTTTCATACAAATGTTTTTCCATCTAAATTACATTATAGGATTTCTCTTCAGTGTGAATTTTTAATGTTTGGTAAAGACTGAATTTTCTAGAACTAAAAGAATTATCATACATAGAGATTCTCTGATAATAAATATGCCTGAATTTTATTTGAAGCTCTGCTCATATAGCTCATACTTCCACCCAAGTTCACTCTCTATAGTCAGGATATTCTAGTAGTTTCTATCACTTGTCTCAAATTTTTCTTATGGTTTCTCTCCTGTCTCATTTTTCCTTGTCTTCCCAGGCTTTGTCCAATATTTAGTTCCAAGGACGATTTGTTGTAAATCTTCTCTTTAAAGCCCCCTGGGGTAATTCTTTGTCAGAAATGTCCTGCTTCTGAGATGATTGTAGGCCAAGTTTCCCAGTCTGAGAAATACGTGTGCATGTGTGCTGTATAGGTGTATGTATGTACGAGCTTTGGTAAGAGTAAGGAGGAATGAGAATGAAATCGAAAATGAAAAAAAAATTGGTCAGATCTCAAATATGATTTTGTAGTATGGGATTAAGAATAAGCTGAACTCAGATTTAATGTGCAATTAACAGAAAAGTGAGCAAACAAAAGGGCTATAGAAACAAGGAATGAGAGAAAATATCAGAAAAATGAATAGCAAGTGACAGAAATAGTTTAGCATCAAATAGATTGTCTTTGAAAGCACTTGCTATCACCACCTCAACCTAAGATCTTACATTTTCACAACACATCAGTAATTCTTACTTCACAGCAGTCCTAATCACCACCAATCTTTCAATTTTCCAATTAGCATGCTTTTTTAGAATTTGTAATAGAACCAATTTCTTGATTCTGAGAAATGAAGGTTAGCAATGAAGGTCTGAGATTTATTAGCTTAGAATGGATTGAAATAATAAGGCAATGAGAGATCTTTCTGAGGAACTGTGTAAAAAATCCTGAGAAATACTCAAAGTTGTCTCTGACAGAAGGAAACAGCAGTAAATAAGCACAAGCAAAACACAGAAATGGGAAGAGTCAGAAAAACTTACACAACACAAGAGAACAGTGTTTTTAGAACAGGGGTTCTTAACAAAGATTTCAGGGGATCCGTGAGCTTTAATTGAAAAACATCAACTTATCTTTATTTTCTCTGACCTCTAACTGAAATCTAGCATTTCCTTTACTTATAAATGTATGCAACAAATAAATTACAGTAGTATTCATTTCACCTGACTGGCAAAGGAGTTGTGGAACAAAAAGGTAAGAACCCCTGTTTCAGAAGAAAGTATGAAGAACATTATCAAACAGAGCAAAGTTCTGATTGCAAGCAGTATTGGCCTCTGGGGGAGGGGGTCGTGTTTTGGAAACTGACAAAGGGTGGTATATTAGTCAGGGTTCTCTACGGAAACAGAATCAACAAGAGATATCTGTCAATAGTATGCAATTTTATAAGAGTCTCTCATGCGACTGTAGGGATGCACAAGTCCAGGTTCCGCAGGCAAGCTGCAACCAGGGGCTCGGATATGAAAGTCCAGTGAAGGTTCTTGATGAGTTCTGGGAGATGTTGGCTATCTAAAGACAATCTGGGAAATTCTCAATGCTGGAATTACTTCCCCTTTTAAGGCATTCAACTGATTGCATAAAGCATCACTCATTGCTGATGGCAATCTCCCTGATCGATGTAATTGTAATCGGCTATCTATGATTTACCACTGCAGCAAAGTCAATGGTGACTAAAGCCCATAAATGCCCTTAGTACAGTTAGCCCAGTGCTTGCTTGACCAAACAGCTGGGCACAATTACCTGGCTGAGTTGACACATTAGCCTAACCATTACAGGTGGGTACTTTTTTGTTGCTGAGAGGAGGAGGTGCTTCTTACATGTAGTGGACAGGAGCCAGGGAAACAAGACACCATACAATGCACAACGAAAAATAGTCCAACTCCTGATAATTTTTGAATGTCCCAACAAATACTATTATAGGTGGAATACCTACGTATATTTACCCAAGCTTAGGATATTACTCTATTTTATACAGAGACACAAATATTCTTAAAAGTTTTAATATACACTGAATTTTCCAGGAATATAACAATTGATATTGTACTTTATGTTGTGTAGAACTTTACTAATAGTAGAGTTTCCATTTCAGAAAATTATGGCAGCAATGCTGCTCGTAATATTTGAGTTACCAATACAGCTACAAAAGTCTGCATTTATACCTGTCTGCTCAGTTTGGTCATTTTATGTATAATTGAAAATATCAGATAACATATTTATGTGCTCAAACACTTTTTTTTATTTTTCAGATTTATTTTATAAATGGAATTTCATTTGCATCAAATAATTGACTTTTTAAAAACAAGTATTAAAAAATAAAGTAAATGAGAGACCAAACACACAAAAAAACAGGAATTAACACATACAGTCTGCTAACCAAATAAGGCTCTGACATGCTAAAACAATTTTCTCTGTTTCTTGATATACAGTACATTCCACAAAATACTACAGCATTTAATTTAGGTTTATAGAACTAAATATAAAGGCTAGATTTGGGCTAATACTTTGCAGAAGCCTTAAGCAAATATGGATTAATTTATAAATAATGAAGTAGATCATTTGTGGAGTACTTCTTGAAAGAACATTTACTTTTAATATAAATTACTTTCCTTTTATTCTTTATATTAATATTGTAGCATTGCATTGATTATATGGTAGACAAGTTATATAATTTATTTATTCCATTTTGAAACAGTAAAAAGGATGTCAGAAAATATTTGTACAGGGAAACGGACTTTGGCCCAGTGGTTAGGGCGTCCGTCTACCACATGGGAGGTCCGCGGTTCAAGCCCCAGGCCTCCTTGACCCGTGTGGAGCTGGCCCATGCGCAGTGCTGATGCGTGCAAGGAGTGCCGTGCCAAGCAAGGGTGTCCCCCGCGTGAGGGAGCCCCACACGCAAGGAGTGCGCCGGTGAGGAAAGCCGCCCAGCGTGAAAAGAAAGAGCAGCCTGCCCAGGAATGGCGCCGCCCACACTTCCCGTGCCGCTGACGACAACAGAATTTCGGACAAAGAAACAAGACGCAGCAAATAGACACCAAGAACAGACAACCAGGGGAGGGGGGGGGGAATTAAATAAATAAATAAATCTTTAAAAAAAAAAAAGAAAATATTTGTACAAAATGGTGGTTACAAGATATGGTAGAGTTGTGAATCACTAAAATAAGGCTTGAATATTCAGTAGCATAAAACTAAGAAGTTGTCACTAGATTTCATTTAGATGGGAAGGATTAAAGATGTCAGGATACAACTGAAGAAGAAAGTGGAAGTAGTGGAAATACAGAGAGATTTGAAAGAGGCAAGAAGTAATGGGACACAGTGGCAAGGTTAAGATAATAAAGCTGGACAGAAAAGTCTTTTTCTCTAAGACAGGAGGAAAATATGAGAGGATATACATCAGAGTAATGATAAGTTGAGATCAAGGAAGGATGATGAAGAGAATTTAGGGTAGCTAGTTCACCTGAAAAGTTGCCTTTTAAAATTTTTCTCTTCACTATCCATGGCTCTTTCGCTTGCTCCAAAATTATATTATATCAAGTTTGGAAACCTGAAGTCTTGTTAATGGGAAAATAAAGAGAAATTTACAAATGAAAACTATGACCTAATATTTCAGAAAGAGCAAAATAAATTGAGGAAATAATTAAAGCTGTGAAATAACATAAACCACCATTAGAAAAACAAACAATTATATGATTGTAGAAATAGGAGAATTGAAAAGAGCCAACAGATCTTGAGAAATCATCTAAACTAAGGAAAAATTTTCAGAAATGATGACTAAACTAGAAGGAATAGAAAAGCAAATAGACATAGCTAATAATAGATTAAGAAAAACAGAATGTAGAAAAACGTTACAATGGCTGACAGCATCACCAGTATGTACCTCCTGACAGAAGTACTCAAGACCACCTATGAAGTATCCTTACCAAAAAAAAAAAGAATATAAATCTGACCAAGCCTCTTGAATCTAAATGTCAATTTATAGGAAACACAAGGGACAAAATAAATGTATGAAATGATACTGTGGAAGTACAATCAGAAAATCCAGACTATGGGAAATTCTATAGGACATATAATCAAGTTTCTTCCACAAAAAAATTGCAAGGAAATAAAAGACATGGAAAAAGACCCTATAGATGAAAAGATCTAAAGACTCATCAACCAGTCACAATATATGGATCGATCTGAATGCCAATTCAAACAAATTGTAAAATAAAAAATTAGATAAGCAGGAAAATATGAGCAAGGAGATTATCAGAATCCAATATGAGAATACATATATAAAAAAATTGAGTAGTGTAAAATAATAAGGTACAATTATCATTTTAGAAATGAGAGCAGCAAGTAGCCTAGAAAAGGAAATATGAGTTATAGAAGCCATTCCTACCCAGTAATACCTGGTTCCTCTAATTTTCAAGCATCACATCTCTGTTGAACTATCTCAGCAAGGTTCAGTTGTTGTCAGGCCTCCTGGGTGAAGTCTAAAATCACATCTTTGAATGTTACTTGTTCCTGAAATGTCATATATGGCACCAATAGGATGAAGCATGAAGTTGTCAAAAATGAGAGAGGGGAAGCGGATGAGGCTCAAGCAACTGGGCTCCTGTCTACCACACAGGAGGTCCAGGGTTTGATGCCCAGGGCCTCCTGGTGAAGGCACGCTGCCCCATGTGGCGAGCTGGCCCACACAGAGTGCCAGCCTGCAAAGAGCATTGCCCCACACAGGAGTGCTGGCCCAAGCGGAGAGCTGCGGCAGCAAGATGACGCAACAAGAAGAGAAAGAGGAGAGAGAATAAGAGATGCAGTGGGTCAGGGAGCTGAGGTGGCTCAAGAGAATGATCCCCTCTCTCCCACTCCAGAAGGTCCTGGGATCGGTTCCTGAAGCCTCCTAATGAGGATACAAAGCAGACACAGAAGAACACACAGTGAATGGACACAGAGAGCAGACAATGGAGGTAAGGGGGAGAAATAAATAAATAAATCTTTAAAAAAAAAAATGAGAGAGGACAGGACCAAACTATAAAATAATGCTGATAGTATTTGTTTTAGTTTGCCAGAGGGCTGCCGATGCAAAGTACCAGAAAATGTGTTGGCTTTTACAAAGGGAATTTATTTGGGGTAAAATCTTACAGTTCCAAGGCTGTGATGCTTCCTCATCAAGTCAGCTACTGTTGATCCTGGCGTGTTGCCATGTGGTAATGCAAGATGGTCGCAGATCGCTGCTGAGGTTTTAGCCATCTCTATGGGCTCCCATCTCCTCTTGAGCTTCTGTGTGGGCCCAGCCTTTTGAGGCATCATGATTAAGCGATCCTCTTTGCTACACTGTAGATGCAGAATCAAATATGCCAGTTTTCTTTTTTCTGTGTCTGTGTGAGTCCATTTATATCATTCCCAGCAAGGGGGCAGGGACTCAGCCTGAGTCACACCTCACTGACACTGTCCAATCAAAAACCCTAAAGCAATCTTATCAAGTAATCTAGTAAAAGGCCCCTCAACTGAATTTAACGTAATCAAAGGGTATCACACCCAGAGGAATAGATGAGTTTACAAACATAATATTTCTCTTTTTGGAATTCATAAAATAATTTCAAACTGCCACAGCATTCAAAGCTTTAAGGAAAAACAGGATTGAGACCCATCCCACAATGCTAACTACGTAGCTGGTCTAAAGGGCAGTCAGGCCAGATGGCAGGAGAAGGAAGACACTAGAAAGGACATCACCAAGGAAAAACAATTGAACTGATATACTACCTGATGTGCTGTTGTTTTTGTATTTTTTAAAATTTTTATTGTGGTTACATACATATCTATATCTATATTTATATATATATCACATAAAATTTCCCATTTTAACCACTTTCAAATATATAACTCAGTGGTGTTAATTACCTTGTCAATGCTGTGCTACCATCAATATCATCTACTACCAAAACTTTCTCATCACTCCAAACAATTAAGCATTTATATATGATATATTTGACCTTGAGAGAGATTTTACAGATCTACTGGTAAATTAGGGAATTAGTACACAGAGAGTTTAGCAAGCAAAAAGGCAATAACTACCTTGAGGAAAAACAAAAATTCATACAAGAAAAGAAAATGAATCATAGGTTACTATGTGGCTCGGCTGTGAACAAAATTCAGCTTCATAAAAGAAGCATCAAAATGTACTGTAGCGGAAAAAAAAATGTATTTTAGCATTATTCCCAATGGCCAAAAGATGGAAGCAACCCACGTGTCCAACATCTAATGAATGGGTAAACAAAATGTGGCAACAATGGAATATTATTTAAAAGGAATGAAGTCCTGATACCTGCAACATGGATGAACCTTGAAGACATCACACTGAATGAAATAAGTCAGACACAGACAAATATTGAATGATCTCACTGACATGAAATAATTAGAATAAGCAAACACACAGAGTCAGAATCTAGAACACAGGTTACCATGGGCTGGAGTGGGGACAGGAAATAGGGAATTAAGGCTTAAAATATAAATTTCTACTAGGAACTATGGAAATGTTTGGTAGTGGATTGTGTTAATTACACTGCAAATGTAATTAACAGCTCTGAAACATATATCTGGGAGCTGACGTGGCTCAGTACGTTGAGCCCTGGGTTCAATCCCCAGCCCCAGCACCTCAGAGAAGAAAGAAAGAAAGAAATAATATATCTGAATGTGGTTAGAAGAAGAGAATACAATACATATTGGAACAGAACAAAAATTTTTAAAAAATCCATGAAACTGCACTACACGAACAGTAAACCCTAAGTTAAACCATGGACTCAGTTAATATTACAATTATAAAAATGTGCTTTCATTAGCTATAACAAATAAACCACACCAATGTAAGGTGTTAATAATAGGGTAGTATATGGGCATGCTGTATTTTACACATGATTGTTCTATATAAACCCACAACTTCTCTAATTAAAAAATTAAAAAAACAAAAAACCTGATTTAGCCAAACCCTGTAATAGCACTCTATTGGAAAGGTGGGGGAGAAGAGGTACATGGCACAGTTGAGAGGAGAGACACTGGCAAAGTCATTAAGTTCTAAATTTGAAAAATCAAGAAAGATCATTATATAAACATTTTTCTCAGAAACATGGAAATACCAAAATAAACAGCCAAAAGACTTAAAAATTAGTTTCTTTGGAGAACAGGTTTTAAACACAGTATAGTAGTTTGATACAGTTATGAATTCCAAAAATAGATACTGGATTATGTTTGTAATCTGGTCTGTACCTGGGCATGATTAAGTTATGATAAGGGCTTTGATTGGGCCACTTCATTAGGGTGTTGAGTCCTCACCCCTTGGTGGTTGGGACTCACAGATATAATGCAAAAAAGGAGAGTTGAAGCTTTTTGATGCTGGGGGGTTTTGATGTTGGAGTTTTAATGTGGAATGTTTGATTGTGGCAGCGGCGGTCTGAGCCTGGCCGAGGGACGGGCGGCCGTGGGCCAGGCGACTCTTCCCGGAGGCGAGGGCGAGGCGGGAGACTTGGCCGAGTCTCGGGAGGAGGTGTGCAAGGTGTGGAGGGCGGCGGGGACGAAGGAGACGAGACACCCTTGTGGAGCTGTAACAGAGCCGTTTATTGGGGAATGTACAGAGATTATATAGGGCTGTGGTGGAGGGGCAGGCAGGGTTCTTGCTGGGATGCCGTATAAGGCGTGCTGGGGAGACTTTCGATGAGGATTGGTAAGGAGCAACACGGAACTGCTAGGAGGGGGGGTACGGGAAGGGGCGGGAATGGCGTCACAGCGAGGGGAGGCGGGAAGAGGGGGAGCCGTCCGGATGTTGCCTTTTGGCGGGAACAGTGGGCGTAGCCTAGATGACTGGGCGGGCTTTGGAGCGCTGCATACCAACGGCCCGAGGACGTGGCATCCGTACCGGCCGTCTCGTAGTGGGCCTGGGCAGGCTGAGGGCTTGCGCCCGTACCAGCCCTTCCCTTGACCACTGGCTCCAGGTTACGCGTCTACCTTCCGCCAGGGCTGGCCCCTACTGAGGAGGAGGCTATCCCACATTTGATGCTGAAGCCTTAAACTGGAGCCAGGAGAAAAACACAGGAACAGAGATAGTTCCTTAGACACAGCAGAAACTCCAGGGAGAGAGACAGCCATTTGCCTAATAGTCTACAGCTGACCTTGTGGAGAGAAGCAAGCCTACAGAGCCTCATAGACTACAGCTGACCTTGTAGAGAAAACAGAGGACCTGAGCCCAGAGAGAAGACCTGGAAGGGAGGAACCCAGGAAGCCTGAACCCTAAGACTGTTGGCAGCCATCTTGCTGTAACACATGAAAATAGACTTTGGTGAGGGAAGTAACTTATGCTTTATGACCTGGTATTTGTAATCTCCTACCCTAAATAAATACCCTTTATAAAAACCAACCAATTTCTGGTATTTTGCATCAGCACCCCTTTGGCTGACTAATACACACAAGGATAACTTTTCCTTATAAACCTAACAGTACTGTTTGGCTTTTAAAATTATGTAATGATTATTTTGCTAAAAATTCTTTTAAAACTAAGGTATTTCTGTAAACTTCCATGGACAATTATGGAGAGAGTGTGTGTGTATGTCTAACACTTATTTACTGCTTACTTATCACTGTGCCTGCTGGAATGGCTGGTTCTCTGGGAGGAAGTCCCAGTGCAGCAGAGTTCTTGTTGGGACTACCCAGTTGAGAAGAAGCACCATCAAAAACCCGTCTGCTTGTTGGAGCTCACCAATTTTCTGAAAGGAAGTCCTGCCAACACACTGATTGCTTGCTTTGGCTGTCCATTTCTGGGGCAATTCCTTCCACCCCATTGGCATTTTGCTTTTTAGGACTACCTACCCTAAGAGGAAGGCCTACTATATTATATGGGCTTCCTCTTCATTAAAGCTGCTTGCATTAGGAGGAAAGTCTATTGCCAATCTGAACTTTTGCTTATCAGTATTCACCTGCCTTGAGATGTCTTCCCCACTCTTAATTAGAATGTTAGTGGAGTTTATCAGATCTCTTTCACTTCCTTCCCAAGCACATTGCTCTTTTCTAAGAGGCTAAATTTTGAGTCAGCAGTGTTTCCTTTAATCCAATCCCTTAAACAATCCAGCAGTAATTCCTCCAGGTTTTCTGGCATAGCAACAGCATTCTTCCTAAAGCACTTCTCAGGTTGCCCCCTTTTTTTTATGCCCCCCTTGCGGCTTTTTTTTTTTTTTTGCTTGCCATCTGCTTTCTGTGTCCATTCACTGTGCGTTCTTCTGTGTATTTTATTATTTATTTATTTAATCGCCCCCATCTTGCGGCTTGCTTGCTGTCTGCTCTCTGTGTCCATTTGCTGTGTGCTCTTCTGCGTTTTTACTTGTCTCCCTTTTTGTTGGGTCACCTTGCTGAGTAGACACTCCTAGCTCTTGCAGGCTGGGCGGCACTCCGCAGCTCCTGCGGGCGGGTGGCACTCCACAGCGTGCGGGCAAGCCTGCCTTCACAAGGAGGCCCAGGGAGCAAACCCAGGGCCTCCCGTATGGTAGACGGGAGCCCAGCTGATTGAGCCAGGGCCGCTTCCCCCTATCTCTTTATATTGTTAGTCATTCTCATGAAAATCTGAGCTGGGGAAGAGGGGCTTTTCATGAAGTGTGTAAGTCCACAATACCTCCTTGCCCACTGGTTCCCCAATACACTTTTTAAAATATTAAGAAACATTCAGGACATTCAAAATATTATAAAGGTTAATAAAATGTTAATAAAGATGTAACCACATCTAGCTGAAGAAATCAACGATAAAAGTACACGTAAAGTCCCTCCTTCCTTCTCTCCAGAAGTTATTTTGACTATACCCAAATAGCTAAGTTCTCTTTCTAGTTTAAAACTGATTGTTCATCTCTTCTCTTTATTTTACTAAGATTAAAGCCAAGTACTGTGAGTTCCTTCTTAAATATCTTAAAAATATTTTTAAATAACTAAAATAATTTCCTTTATTAATCTCTGTAACAGGGCCCTTAACCTTTATTGGGTCACATAACTCTTGTACAAATTGCACATATATACAAAATTGTGCTTTCAACTGCATGGAGTCCATAAACCCCAGATGAACAATTCCTATTCACTATTCAATGTATTCAATATATTCAGTGTATCCTCTATTCTTTCCCTCATCTTCAAGAAGTTTCCCTTATTTCTAAGTCCATATATGTCCATGATTTCCTCTTATCTCCAATGTCTCTAATTGCACCCTCAAATATGTAAAGCTTCCCAAATAAATGGCAAATTATTTCTTCCTCATCACATGATTTTTTTCTCAACCTAATCTCATCCCTCTCTTTATCAAAGGAGAATGTTAACAAATAGCCCCCCAAGTTGGCATACTGTAATCTTTCTCCATCATTACCTTCTTTATTCCTTCATAACATTTACTATTGCTAACTCCCTTTGTTCTTCCCATTAAACCCACATCCCCGTCTGATCTTATCTTTTAATGGCACAACCATTGCCTCAGCTTGAAATCTGAACATTTCCCTTGACTCCCATCTCCTTCACTAATGCTCCCAGGCCACCTTGAAAAAATCTGTCCTTAGAGGGGATATAGGAGGCAAAGATGATCCAGGACAAGGGAAAGAAATGTGTTCACACTCTAGAAATCCAGGTGGGATTTGGGAAAGAGGAGAAACTTGACCTCACCTAGGTCTCTGCCAGCAAGAGAATGGTAGCCTTTCCTTGCTCTGTGCTCCACTTCATGGAAGGGGAGAGTTCCAAAGAGGCAAAACTGGAGGGAAAGAACAAAACAGATGGAGGAGATGAAAATGCCCACTGTCCAAATGATTTGTCCTCCCCACCAACATCAGAGATGAGCGCAACACTCCTCTCTTACGTCTATTTTCACTAGGACTGGAATTAAAATCAGTTCTCAATCTGAATAAAGATCAACGTGGCCTACAAGGTTCTGCTACCCTACTAATCTCCCAGACCTCTGTGCTCCTGCCACGCTGGCCTTCTTATGAGCGCAGAGATGCCAGAGATGGCGTATACTCACCTGTCTCAGGCCTTCCGCCTGAAAAACCTTTCCTTCTTTTCTTTACCTACTAAGTGCTCCTCATCCTTTTGCTCTCAACTCACATATTGGGGAGCTTTCTGTGACCTCCCAGACGAGGTCATTTTGCACTCACAGCTCCTTCACAGTTTCCAGATTTTGTGATTATTTGATTAATGTCTGTCTTCCTAGCCAAATCCTACATAAGGTAGGCCATTAGTCTGTTTTGTTCACCTCTGTAAACCCAGTTCCAAAAACGATGCTTGGCACACAGTAGTTGTTCAAGAAATAGTATTAAATAAATGAATAACTGAATCTCTCTGGGCCTTACTCGCTGCCACACTAAAATGAAAAAACAAAACAAAACAAACTAAACATGTCCCTTTCACTAATAAGTTAAATTCCAAAATTAAGCAACTTGAAAATTATTTTCCAAGGAAATAATACGTGGCAGCTAGGATGCTAGGTCAAATTCTAAAAGCTTACATAATGGATATTACACCTGATGCCTTTGACTCACATCACCATCATTTATAATATTGTAGGAAAATGTATTTTGAGTCATGGACGTCAGAACCCAACATTTTCTTCTCAGTGGAGTCTGCTTCTCTAGCTGCCATTTTAAAGTCAGCAAGGTTTGGACTGGGGCACCATTTGCTTTGGAGGGAGATAAAGCAATTTGCCAACATTATACCTTTCCATAGGGATTTCTGCCCATAATTGCATACAAATATGAATGAAAATAATTCTTTAACTTTCTCCTTAGATGTTTTGAAACAGGTAAATAACAACTTAAGATTCAAAATATTATGCTGCCCACATAAAGGTCAAATTGTTTATTATAAATAGAGGACTGCCTGAATTCTTAACCCCTCACCTGACTCTATGGTGTGAAAAGAATCATATTGCAGGAGTTCTGTCAAAGTTTCATTAACAAATTAGAAGCATATTCTCCAGGGAGATCACCTGGTGATGGTAAAAAGAATTACCCATTAGATGAAGCTGCTAGCCCCAACAATGCCACTTAAGCCCTGGACACAATTACGTAGTCATTTGGGCAGAGTCTCTTTTTTCCCTTTATTCCCACTTGTCCCAGAGGACCCCTCTTTAAAAAAACTTAAAACATGAAAAAAGTCAAAGAGCAAAAATGCTCAGAGCCTCTAATTTAATAACTACTATAACACTGAGGTTGACATTGTTTTTCCATAGCCACTGATGGAAAGTTCTAAATGAATTAACTCAGTTAATCCTTACAAAATCCTAGGACAACTTTCATGATACTATTTTGCCTATTTTAAGATTGAAGAAACTGAGGAAGAGAGTTAAACAACTTAAAGTTACACAGCAAGAACGTGGCAGCAGCAGAGCTCGATCCCGGCAATCTGAGACGTGAGCCCACCCTAGAAGGGCATGCATATGTGAGACGCGAACTCTAACAATGTTTGTTAATTATACTGTCCCGTTTCCCAAATCATTGGAGAAGGCAATGCAAGCATTTCAGAGAGCCTGGCACACACAGCAGAGCCTAAAGGAGTGACCTGGATGACCTGACGTGAGGGTGACCTTATTCCCACGTATTCCGCTGACACCCCACCCAGAAGCAAAAAGAGACGTTCCTTTTCCTGTAAGATTTTTCTTCCGATAAGTCCGTTTTCTGCTTTTCAGCCTTTGAAACTTGATTTCTTCTCCCTTTGAATCTCATCTTTCTGTAATCCCTATCCTTCTCTGAGGCTTCGAAACAAACAAAAATTCCACCCTCACCACCTTTTTGATACTCACAGGGTATTTTGCGGTTTTACCTTAGTCCTAAATCTTCCCTGGGAAGGCAATCAAAATACGGCTTTAAGATATGTTCCTTCATGTGACTCTTGGTTTGTTCTTCCGGGTCAAGATTTGTTTCCTAGAAAGAGTATTAAACAAATGAATAACTTAATCTCTCTGGGCCTTACTGCCACACTAAAATGAAACAAAACAAAACAAAACAAAAGAAACTAAGCATCTCCCTTTCACCAACAAGTTGAATTCCAAAATTCAGCAACTTGAAACCTATTTTCCAAAGAAATAATACTTGACAGGCAGACTGCCGGGGACGCGGTCGTCTCAGACCCTCGGTCCTACTCCCGCCCGGGCAGTTCTGCTCACACCCGAGGCTCCGCACTACGCCTGTTCCTACTGTCCAGCAAAGGCTCCAAACGTAGTTTCAGATACAGAAACTTCCGTACACCGCCACTTGCTTTTCGAGCACCTGGGTCTACACAGCCTTTTCTCCAGTCCTCGAATTCAGGCGCTGCAGTTATGGAACTCATAATGGGTGACAGGCCTGCGTCCATCACCCCCTTCAGTACCAGGGGAGAGGGCGCCGGGCCTCGGGTCTCTCCTCCTCAGGCTCAGGCGGCCTCGGAAGGACACTGCGGGACACGCTCCGAGCCCCCGCGCGGTGACTGACCAGTCGAGCGCGCAATCTACGACTGAGAACTACAGTTCCCAGAAACCTCCGAGGCGCGCAATCGCACAGTGCCCAGACTACATTTCCCAGAAGTCTTAAGGCGGATTCCCGGCAGCCACTGAGAACCTCCGTGACGCTTCGGCTTCCGGCGGGGGAATAAGAGTTGCCTGGAGCGCTGCGGTACCGGGGGGGCCGTGGAGGCTTGCGTAGGTGGTTCTCTTTACCGGAGGGCAGGCTACGCTGAACCTTTCCCTGTAACTTCTCTTGCTAACCGAACGATATGTGTCCCAGTAAAGCTTTCATCCTCTTTCCCTAGATTTTATTCATTTAGCATGTTTTCTTTTTCCTGCGCCTACTGTGTTTTCGTCTGCATTTCTGATCTGTGGGCTGTGAAATTGAAGAAAAATAAACCACTCAAAAAAGGTATTTCACTCCTATTAATTGAGTTCCATCGGAGAGGCCACGATCCTTTCCCCAACACCCTCCCTGCCACCTCCCCGCCCAGGACGCCCTACTCCTTAAAACCATAAGGCAAGAAAAGCGAAAAATGAACACTTGACCCACCGCTCAGAAATCTCCAGATTTGTTATTTGGCCTTCTCTCCCCACCTCACTCTCACACCAATATCTGTATCTTCATACCTTTACATGCTAGATACGGAGATTATATATGTTAAAACAAAAATGTTATAATATATGTCATGAACATTATGTCTTTTAGAGTATAATTTTTATTTTTTAAAAGATTTATTTCTCCCGCACCCGTCTGTGTCTCCTCTCTGTGTGTTCTTCTGTGTCCACTTGCACCCTTGGTGGCACTGAGAAATTACACCTCTTTTTTTTTTGTTGTTAGGTCATCTTGCTGCACCAGCTCTCCGTGTGTGCAGCGCCACTCCTGAGCGAGCTGCGGTTTTTCACGTGGGGCAGCTCTCCTTGCAGCCCACTTCTTGCGCGTGGTGCACCCCCACACAGGGGCGTCCCCGCGTGGCATGGCACTCCTTGCATGGCAGCTTTGCGTGTGGGCCAGCTCACCACATGGGTCAGAAGGCCTGGGTATCAACCCTGTACCCTCCCATATGGTAGGTAGAAGCTCTGTCAGTTGAGCTACATCCACTTCCCTAGAGTATAATTTTTAATGGCACCATCTAAGGAACTAATTTTGTTACCTGCAGCGTTATTTCTTGGCAGCCTTCCTAAGTCACCCATGTTTTTATTTGGAACCCCTGGCAAATGTTTCTGTCTGCTATTGTGAAAAACAACTTTATAAAATTATTTTAAATTTAATTGGTTGTGATAGTGGCATTATGGTTATATGTAAAAGGAAGAAAAAATTCTTTTCAGTTAAGAGATACATACTGACAAGTCAAAAGATACTAAGTCTGGGATTTGCTTTAAAATACTCAAATGAAGGGGCAGGGGTTTCTGAAGAAAATGAGCAAAGTATTGCTAATTGTTGAAATTGAAAGGGTACAAGGGAGTTTACTATACTATTATATTTTGTGTCTAATTGAAGTTTTCTATAATGAAAATGTTAGCAACATCCCTCTTGGAAGAGTGAGGCCAACAACTCCTTCCTTCCTCCTGTTCAAGTCATCCTTGGCCACTGCCTCTATGCAGAATTTTCTCCTTCACTGTCAACTCTGTACTGCTCTGAGTCCATTCCCTGACCCATCCTGTCACTACTATGTATATTTTTTTGCAGCACCACTGAAACTAAAGTAAATCTCAGCTCTTCCCAGAACACGCCTACAGCCTCCATGGTAACCCCCAGATCTTTCTTTCTTCAGATACTGCTTCCTTATCAAGCTCCAGAACCCCATAGTGGTATCAGCACAGGTCACCTCTGCCAATTTCAAACACTCTGGACTATTTCTACTACTGTTTTCTAAAACCATCTCTTGCTGAGGCACAAGCCACACTGAGGAGCAAACCATTCGTCACACCCTTTATAACCCCTGGTCACCATCACGTATTCATCCTCTGAACTCTCACATATGTGCGTTTGGTATAAGGCTATAGCCTTCCATTCTATTTCATGTCTCAGTTCATCCAGAGTGACAGAAATGTGCGAGATAAAATAGATGCTCAGTAAATATTTGTTGAATTAATCAATGACCACATGGATGAATCATCCAGCAAATAGGTTGCTTTTACCTGGAACCCTGGGGTCTGGCAGGCAGGAATCCCCCACATCTGTGGGTAAAGCAGCATCTGCTGCCTGTGCTTTCCCCTCCCACCAGTGAATCTAATCCTTCCCTTTTTAATTTTTGTTCTGTAAGTTCTCCTCCTCCTCTGGCTTTAAAAGGTGCCTACCATCTGCTCCCCACCCACAACCTTCTGTCTTTCATACTTTCTACACCCACAACTTGGCTCCTATCCATCCCAACTTTGCCAGAGATACCATTTTGTTCTGCCTCTGTGACTTAACTCTCAAACTCCATAATTTTCGATCTTTCATTTCCTAGTGTCTCATTTCATTATCTCTTAAACAGGTCTAAGTAGGTCTTTCCTATTTAAAAATAGCATTAAACCCACTTGTTACCTTAGACACCAGGCTAATTCTCTCCTTCAATAAGACCAGATTCCAGTCCCTTTACACTGCTACCTATTGTCTCCATTCTCCTTCTTACCATGCAGTTATTTCATAACCCCTTAAATCTTACCTGTACCATGAAAATCAACTACATCCGCTCTTAGAAAAATGAAAATTAGAACTAGAGAGATTATTTTCACTAATCAGATTGGCAAAAATTCCTAAGCTTGAGACATAGTCTTTGTCAAGGTTGTGGGGAAATGTTCTGATATGTTTCTGAGAGGGGAAGCAACCCTGTGAATGGGGACTTTAGCAGTATCTGACAGACTTACAGACCATATAACTTTGGACCCAGCAGTTTCATTTCTGGGAATTTATTAATACATCTGCACATACCTAAAATGACATATATACAAGTTATTCATTGAATAGTTTGTTGCACATACCTAAAATGACATATATACAAGTTATTCATTGAATAGTTTGTAATAGGAACTGTTTAAATAAATTTTGGGTCACCCATACAATGGAATATTATGTAGCTATATATTAAAAAAAGATGACAATGACGACACTGGCTGTTTGGGAAGATCTCCAGGAAATATTTTTGAGTGAAAAACAGACAAGTGCATAGCATCTTAGGTGCTACCTCCTGTGTAAAAAAGGAATTGAAACAAGAATGTGTATTAAACTCTGGAATGATGCAGAATAAATTAAAGCAGTTACTTAGGGTGGAGGATTCTCAACAAATGGAAGCCAGGGGTGTGAGTGATGAACTTTTCATTGTATAAACTTCTTATGCTTTCCTATTTTTTCAACCGTGTGACTATTTTATCTATTCAAAAACTTAAATATTCTGAGGACTCTGCTTTTGATGGAGTCCTTGGAACTATACCACATACCAATCCTTCCTTGGGATTTCCTCAACTAGTTCTCCTCTGAGTTGCCTTACCTCTCTTTGACTCCTCTGTTTCTTGAATACAGACTTTCTCCAAAGTTCTACCCTTACCGCCTTTCATATTGCACTATATTCTCTCTGACACAGCTTAAACAAATACCTCTGTATACCATGTGCATCTCCACAGTGAGACTTCCTCATGAGCTCCAGATCCACATTTCCAACTACTTCCTAGATGTTTCCAGACCTATAACAATATTTTCTTGGGACCACACACTAGTATGCCCAAAAGGGAATTCATCATCTTCAACCCAACTCTTTCTAATGCCTACCACTGTAGGAGTATCCCCTTCTCCTACACTGCAAGAGGTCATTTTGGTAGTCGCAATGACTAGAGAGTACTACTCGAACGTAGTGGGTGGGAGTCGGTGATGATAAAATCCTTAAATGCCACAGGGCAGTCTGGCACAGCCAGGAACTGTCCCACCCAGTTTCCAATAGGGTAATGATCTCACCATCTATCCCATCATCATTTTTTAAACTTTTAAATTTATTTTTTATTTCTTTCTCTCCCCTTCCCCCCCCACAGGTGTCTGCTCTCTCTGTCCATTTGCTGTGTGTTCTTCTCTGTCTGCTTGGATTCTTGTCAGTGGCACTGGGAATCCGTGTCTCTTTTTGTTGTGTCATCTTGCTGCGTCATCTCTCTGTGTATGCGACACCACTCCTGGGCAGGCTGCACTTTTTTGTGCAGGGCGGCTCTCCTTACGGGGTGCACTCCTTGTGTGTGGGGCTCCCCTATGTGGGGGACACCCCTGCGTGGCATGGCACTCCTTGCGCACATCAGCACTGCGTGTGGGCCAGCTCGCCACTCAGGTCAGGAGGCCCTGGGTTTGAACACTGAACTTCCCATGGGGTAGTCGGGTGCTCTATCTGTTGAGCCAAATCTGCTTCCCTATCCCATCATCTTGATTCAAAATCTGGTCTCATATACAACACTTCTCTCTGTCACCCCCACATTCAGTTGGTCCTCAAGCCCTGCTGAGTCCACCTCTGAAATGTCTCCTTCCTTTGCTGCTGTCAGTGGCTTTGTTCACATTTAATCTTTATGCTAGACCTTTGCAAAGGCTTCCAAAACTGCACCCCCCGTCTCTAATCTTTTCCTACTTTTCACATTATTATAAGAGTTCTATTCCCCAAACACATATCTGATTCTGCAGCTTCACCTCAACAAGTAATATAACCCAAGCCTAGCATGAGAGCCTACTTTTCCAGCTTTCTCTCCACTCTAACCTGTGTGTGTGGCAAACTGGTCATTTCTAACTTCTCTGCTCCTCCTATGAGAATAACATGAGAAACATACATACATTTATAATAAATGAAAAAGCAAACACTCCCCAACTATTATTTAAGTTTTGGGCTAAGAATTAGTGAGTGTGCTATGTAGCTGCAGAGGGTCTCCTCAAATTCTTTGGGTTTTCCTCACCATGGGAGAACTTGACGGAAAAGTCTAGCCCAGACACTGGGAGAATAGTATTAGCCAAAGTGTAGGTAGGCAGTGTTTGCTATATACCAGGAGCTGTGCTAAGCACTTTACACATTTCTTCTTATCCAATCCTCTTCACAACAGCAACAGATGGTACTGTAGCAGTTTGAAAGATTCTTTGACACCCCATTCAGAGTGGACATAACTTCCTTCCCCTTGAGTATGGGCTAGACTTGGTGAGTCACTTCTAGTGAATAGGAGAAAGTTAAAGTGATAGTGTGACTTCAGAGGCTAGGTCGTAAAAAGTTTTGCAGTTTCCTCCTTCCTTCCTTTCTTGGGTCACTTGTGTCAGACAATGCTATTCCAGTGATTATTGTCCATTGATGGCTGTGATTATACAAACATGCACATGCATCGGCCCACAGAAATGCACATAGTCAGAACCTGTCTCCAAGAGTACACGTTAGGGGACACGTTCCTAGTTTCGCCCCCTTTTGTGAGTGTTGTACTGAAAATGAAACAGCCTTATAAGGGGATGCAGCATAAGTTTACTGAGCTAAAGTTGCAGTAATGCAGGAGCAGCACCAAAAGAGGTTTCTGCTCATAATGTTGAGCTGGGGGAGCAGCTTACATGGCTGCTTGAGATGAAGGAGACGCGCGGGGGGTGGGGAGGGATAAAGGGGACATGAGTTAGTCAGTACGTGTGTTCCAGGAACTGTGTGGACTGTGGAGGCTAAGGAGGCTGTTTGGGCAGAGTGTCCTTGAGGTCCAATTAGTTAATTAACAAGCAGGATGTTGATTTACGATTGTGCCCGTTTGGTGAAGATCAGCAGGCCTTGCTGGTGTCAGCTTGAAGTCTTTGTTACCGTTCTTCCTCCCAGGCTGGGGCAGAGGTCTGTATCAGCACCGCAAAGGATGATTGGTTTGTCGGCCTTTTTCCGTTAACCTACGTTTCTTCTTTATAATTCCCTGGCTAAAATGGAAGCTCAAACAAATCAAGATGGTTAGTATAGTCATTGATGTTTTCAATTTCACATGAGGCCCTGAAGGTCACTAACTTGCATCTACTTTGTTGTGTTCTTCACGTGGCTCCGGGCAGAGCTAGGAAGCTACTGGAGAACACTCCTAGCCTAGGGCAGTGTTTCTCAGCTTGGCTGCACGTTCTTCATTTCACTGGTGAGCACAGCAGCATTTATCTGCAATCACTCTCTTGGTGCTTATTACCCTCTGCCTTACAGTGCACCATGCTCATGCTTATATTTTCCAGGCTGTGTTGAAAGCATCTTGTGGGCTGAGATCACGTCAATCAGCAGTTCTCTGATGCCATGCACACCCAGACTGAGGGTTTAATAGATGTTTGTTAAATAAATGAGTCAGTAACTGATGATAGCTTATCTCAGTGATATTCCCTCAGCGCCATATTTCCTTTCATACTCAGCTGCAGCGCTGCCCTGGTTTGCCTCCATTTCCCCCTCCATTTCCCCCTCCATATGCATTCTTAACCCGCCTCTGAGCCCCCTCTTCCCCAAGAGGCATATCTCTGTGGACTGTGCCTTAGTTTCCTGGCTGCTATACAAGATACCATTCTATGGCTTGGTTTAAACAACAGGAATTTATTAGCTAACAGCTTCAGAGATTAGAAGGCTTGTTTCCTCTTGGGGTCAGTAGCCTTTTGGCTGGCTAGCAATCCTTGGGTTCCCGTCGCTTGTCAGTATCCTCTCCATTCTCTTCCTGGTTCTCTTGACTTCCTGCTTCTGCCTTCTGCACAGGGCTTTCTCTTCATAAAGCCTCCAATAATAGGATTAAGGCCCAACCACATTCAGATGGAAGAAACCTTAACTAAAAATAACATTTTTAAAAGTCCTAGTTACAATGGGTTCACAACCACAGGAATGGATTAAGAACGTGTTGTTTTTCTGGAGTTCATATAACTCAATCTCCCCCAGACTGCATCACCCAGACACTCTTTCCCTCTGGCATGGGCATTGTACCAGCAGAATATTGGAAAGTGGGAGGAGAGATCAGCAAATCCCCTCCTGGGTGTGGCATCCCAAAAGTGAATGTTGGGAAGTGGATTTGGCCCAATGGATAGCATGTCCGCCTACCACATGGGAGGTCCTAGTTTCCAACCCAGGGTCTCCTGACCTGTGTGATGAGCTGGCCCACGCTCAGTGCTGATGTGCTCAAGGAGTGCCAGGCCATGCAGGGGTGTCCCCCATGTAGGGGAGCCCCACACACAAGGAGTGTGCCCCATAAGGAGAGTTGCCCAGCGCAAAAAAAGTGCAGGCTGCCCAGGAGTGGTGCCACACACATGGGGAACTGATGCAGCAAGATGATGCAACCAAAAGAGACACAGATTCCAGGTGCTGCTGACACAGAAGCAGACACAGAAGAACATACAGTAAACGGACACAGCAGACAACTGGGGAAGGGGGCAGGGAAGGGGAAAGAAAGAAATAAAAATTAAAGTGAATGTTATATGGCAAAAAAGGACTTTATGGATATGATTAATTTAAGGATCTTGAGATGGGGAAAGTATTCTGGATTATCAGAGTGGACCCTAAATATAATCACATGGTTCCTTATAAGAGGAAGGCAGGGAGATGCATCAAGGATTGGGCCTCTCCTCCTTCCCTAAAGCAACCCAATGGCCATGGAGGCCGAAGAAACTATGGAATGCCTTCAGGAGTTTCTTGAATGTCATAACGTGGTCCTGGACTGATTGAATGAACAATGAGAGCAGGGCCAGTTTGCTGACATGACCCCGATTGTCCACGGACCCACTTTAAGGCCCACGAGGCTGTTATGGCTGCTTGCAGTAAGTTCTACAGGTTCTTTCAGGAGTTTTCTTGGGAGCTTTTGATGGAGATAGAAGGTGTTAGTAATATGGCCTTTCGTCGTTTAATTGAGTTCATGTACACAGCAAAATTAACGATAAGAGGAGAAGAAGCCAATAATGTGTAGAAAGCAGCAGAGTTTCTACAAATGCTAGAAGCATCAAAGCCCTTGAAGTCAGGAAAAAGAAAATTCAGCTCCACTGGAGGAAATACTACAGGAAAAAGTGAGGCAAAAAGAGAAAGATTGCAGTAACTCAAATGTTATCACTGAGTCATTGCCATCTGCAGAATCATAACCTGTTGAGATCGAGGTGGAGATCGCTGAAGGCACAATTGAAGTGGAAGATGAAGGCATTGAAACAATCAGGGAAGTGTCTTCTGCCAAGCAGTCCATTAAGTACATTCAGAGCACAGGTTCCTTTGATGATTCCGCTTTAGCAGTATTGTTGGATGTTACCAGCAGCTACCATTAAGGTGATAGAAAAGGGAGATGATGATAGCTATGCAGACGGTCTGACCCCACAAGCAAACAAGAGCACATGAAATCACACTCCACTGAGAGTTTCAGGTGTGAACTATGCAATAAAAGGTATCTTTGTGGGGGAGTGGATGTAGCTCAGTGATTGAGTGACTTCTTCCCGTGAATGAGGTCCTCAGTTCAATCCCCAGTACCTCCTAAGGAAAAACAAGGCATCTTCCGGGGAACACATGGAAACAGCAGCTCAATTGTTACCACCTTGAGGAAGGGGCAGTCAGTAAAAAGCAAGGAACTGGGGGAAAATTCACATCTGTCAGTACTGCGAGAAAGAGTCTGACCACTTTGGACATTTTAAAGAGCTTCTTGGAAAACACAGGTGAAAAACCTTTTGAGTGGCCACATTGTCATGGACAATTTGCAAGAAATAGCATACTTAAATTTCACCTGACTGCCTTCCAACCTGGAGTGGGGACAAAAAGGGAAGAAAGGAGCTTTATGAGTGTCAGGTCTATAATAGTGTGTTTAACAGCTGGGACCAGTTCAAAGATCATTTGGTAATATACTCTGGAGATAAACCCAACCATTGTTCTTTAGGTGACTTGTGGTTTATGCAAGGAAATGAACTAAGAAGGCACCTCAATACTGATAAAATATTTCAGAGCATCTAGTAACTGAAGAAGTTCTTTCAGTAGAAACGTGTGCAAACTGAACCTGTGACCATCAATGACTATTATAGAACAAATTGGTAAGGTGCATGTGCCACCATTGCTTTAGGTCCAAGTGGATTCAGTAACTGTGGAACAAGTCTATGCAGATTTGGTCCAGGTCAGCCAAGTGCATGTTTCACTTATGAGTGAGCTTCCAGAGCAGGTACAGGTGAGTTTTTTAGATGTAGGTCAAATTTAGACTGAAGAAGGTACTGAAGTACGTGTAGAGGAGCTGCATGTTAAACTGGTAAATCAGATGCCATTGGAAGTACAAACTGAGCTTCTAGAAGCAGACTTGAATCAAGTGACCCCTGAAATCATGAACCAGGAGGAGAATAAGCCTAGCCAAGCAGATGGTGCTGGGGCTACCAGGGAAGATCATGAAGATGCTGAGGGTTTAGAGACCGAACCAACATCGGATTCCCAAGCTGAACATGAAGAATGAGGATAGAACAGCTCTGCCAGTTTTAGCGTGAAATAAGGAATATCTTCTTTAGTTTATGTGTTGGGTTTTTGAACTGGTTATGGGCAGTGTCACTGTCCTTGAACTAACAGACAGGTGGGCCAAAGTTAAACAACTTCCTGGCGTGCTGAACTGTTTGTCTTGAAGCAGTTGATTTCCCTGCACTTAATGCCACAGAGGAGGAATCTTCCATAAACGAATGGGATGCTTTGAGAGGTATGTTTCTGGAAACTGAAATAAATTATATTCTTACATAAGTTGGGTACAAATGTATCTAATTTCATTGTAGTAAGGCTTCTCCCTTTTCTCTTTCCCAGGTCTTGTCCTTCCTCAGATTTTTCTCCTTATTGTGAAATCAAATGTAAAATCATTAAAATACAGGCTTTATATATTCTAATGCATGTTAGAAAATTGAATATATAAGAAACACATGGCTGCAAGAAGAAAAGTACATTGTTACTATGCAGTTAAATTTTGGCTTCTGGCTTCTTTTGGGTTTGCACAACATTCTTATCTACCCTTGATAGTCACAGATGCCATCTCTGCAACAGGAGTAGAACGGTGGTGGGAAAATTTCTAGAATTAAACAAAACAAAACCATTACACCCATGTGCCTTTTCAAAACCAACAAAATTTCGATATAAAGCATCTCTGGTTTTTTCAAAGTTTGGGTGGTCAGAAGCAATGTAGAAGACACTACAGTAATTTATATTTTTGCTTATAAATGTCAACTACCAGTTGTTTTTCTTCTTCACTTACGTTAGATTGAGAAATTTAATGGCAGCTTAAGGGACATTTTTTTTTAAAGATTTATTTATTTATTTAATTCCCCCCCTCCCCTGGTTGTCTGTTCTCTGTGTCTATTTGCTGCGTCTTGTTTCTTTGTCCGCTTCTGTTGTCGTCAGTGGCACGGGAAGTGTGGGCGGCGCCATTCCTGGGCAGGCTGCACTTTCTTTCGTGCTGGGCAGCTCTCCTTGCAGGTGCACTCCTTGCGCGTGGGGCTCCCCTACGCGGGGGACACCCCTGCGTGGGGTGGCACTCCTTGTGCGCATCAGCACTGCGCATGGGCCAGCTCCAAACGGGTCAAGGAGGCCCGGGGTTTGAACCGTGGACCTCCCATGTGGTAGACGGACGCCCTAACCACTGGGCCAAGTCCGTTTCCATTAAGGGACATTATCAGTTGGGAAAATTCATTTATATCTATGGTAAACTTTATTTTGTTGAAAAGTTGCACTAGTATTTTACTACCAGATGGGAAAAGAAAAAAGATATGCATCATTTTTAAATTACTGTATTTAAAATGAAGTACAGGGAAGCGGATGTGGCTCAACTGATAAGAGTGCCTGCCTACCATATAGGAGGTCCAGGGTTCAACCCCAGGACCCATGTGGTGAGCTGGCCCTTGCGCAGTGCTGCCACACGCAAGGAGTGCCATGCCACACATGGGTGTCCCCTGTGTAGGGGTGCCCCACATGCAAGGAGTGCACCCCACAGGGAGAGCCGCCCCACATGAAAAGCACAGCCCGCCCAGGAGTGGCACCACACACACGGAGAGCTGATGCAGCAAGATGATGTAACAAAAAATAGATACAGATTCCCATGCCGCCTGACGAGAATGCAAGTGGACACAGAAGAACACACAGCAAATGGACACAGAGAGCAGACAATGGGGCGGGGGGGAAGGAAAGGGAGAGAAATAAAAAAATAAACTTTAAAAAACCATACTGAGAAAAGCATGTATATATCTAGCTTTGTTTTGAATTGAGTATTTTTCCTCTGATCCTTAGCATAAAGATCTCGTGCTATAATTTTTAAAGCCATACAAAATAACAGTGCTAAACTGTGGACTTAAAAGTAGGTGTGTAAATATTTTTAATTGGAATTATTTGGAAAATAAAATATAACAACCACATTTTTTTAAAAAAAAGAGGAAGGCAGAGGGAGATTTGATGACAGGCACAGAAGAGAAGGCAATGTGACTGTGGAGCCTGAGAGGGAGTGATGCAGCCCCAAGCCAAGGAATGCCAGCAGCCACCAGAACCTGGAAAGCAAAGTTTTTCTGGAATTCCTAGATCCTGGTGTTCTACTGTCCCTTGTTTGTTCCCTTTCTTGGTTGAACTTTCTCTAATTAAACTGTTGGAGTGTGCCATCAGTTTCTTGCTGAGACCCTGCATAGAGGTATAGGGACCAAAATAGAAGAGCCCCTGGAAGTCCTTTCCGTCACCAGTGGACACATCCTTTGGTCCTTGGTCTTCTCAGACAATGCTGCGGTCATCAGCCCCTCAGAACTGTGGTTTTAGATGTCCCGTGGCCCTATGTTATCCTTCCTCAGAAGCACATTTCTCACAGGCCTCAGTAATGTTACATTCTCTTGGGTGCTGAACCCAGATGCCTTTTGCTGGTCAAAGATGGAGGTGAATCCCTCAGTGCCTGTCCAGGATGGGCAAGTCCAGCCACAGCCCAGGTACCTCGAAGCCCACTTGAGGCAGAGGATTTGTACAAGGCTGGTTTTGGAATGTAAGTTCTGTCTCCTTGGTAGATCACTGAGACTGGTTTCCCTGCCATCCCTACCCCCCACCTTTCCCATCTCCACAGGGTCCAATGCAGAGAGAGAGAAGGTTCTGGCCTTTTCCTTATTGTATCAATCAATCTATTTTTCCTGGGAACTGCTCTCCACCATTAGCTGGACAAGCTATATTGCCACTAAAATTTATTAACTGCAGCTTATAGGAACAAGTTAATGGACTGAATTTTTTTTTCTCAATGTTAACTTGTTCTCCCATTTATTTTTCTTAAACCTTTGGCAACTGCCAACACTCTCCAGGATTGATAGACCACAGAATGAAAGAACAGGAACAAAGTAATTATGCTGGGTTTAATAGGTCTTGTTGCAATTCAGCAAACAGGCATAATTTTATTTTTACAGTGTGTTTGTATATTTGAGTCAGAATTCCTACAGGGAAACAATCTGATTCCTAAAGCCTGGGCATCAAGATTGCCAGTTGGAAACGTGAGGGCTGTGTTCATCCAAGGACTCAGGCTGGGGTAGTGGTGGGACTGATCACCCCACAGAGGCAGAATGGGTCTCCCACCCAAAATTTAGTTCAGGTGTCAAGACTGGTGGTGCCACACATGCACCAAGAGGAAATGAAAAGGTTTATTGCATACATTTATTAATGAAACTTTCTGGGGATTACAGTGCAGGTTCCCAAACTACTCTGGAAACAACTTGAGAGAGAATTGGGAGGGGTTCTAAGCATGGGACTTTATGGGTGCTAGGAAGTGGGACTGGGGTGAGGGTTCCTGTGTGCAAGCCAGGGCTTGCGTGTCTTGAACCACCCCTCACCCCCAACACCAAGGGAAGGAGCACCCAGGATTTCTTATCACCTTGCCCAGATGTGGGGAGTAAGGGGAAGAGCAGACGATGGGGTTTCAAAGTCAACCAAAAAAGAAATCAGAGTACAGGTGGTTTCTGCACAAATGGTCAAGAACCTTACGGGAAAGAACTTATCCGAAGGCCTGTGAAGGTACATATATATACCAGGTGCCAAGGACAGTGGCTGAGGTAAAAGATGATTTTGAATACTACATGTCTGGTACTTATACAATCCTCTGTCTCAGCTGCCTGAACTGTAAAGAGAAGCAGAAATAAAAGTCAAGTAAAATTCTTCTAAGAGCTTTCTCCAAAATTCTTTATTAGCCTTTGAAGGGAAAGAGGACAGCCTTGCTTTGTAGCACATGTAACAACGGATCAAAAGTGGAATAGGCATTGCTTAAATGGAAGGAGAGGCTGAAGGGAGAGGGGGCGTCTTTGGAACTTCTGTTCAGAAAGCTCTTCCAACCAGATCTTTCTAGGGTTGCTTCCTCTCGTACTGTAGCATGTTGAGAGATTCTTTTTCTTTTTTTAATGGCCATAGCAATATTTCCAGGCCCAAATGTTTTTCCAGAATTTTGCCACTCTTTATCAAGAGCCAGAGCTTATTCTACTGACCTCCGTCACCAAAATCATATGCTCCTAGTTGTTCTCTATTAAACTACCCCCAGCCCCAACCTAGGTGGGGCTTTAATATTGCCTCAGTGAATAGAATTTGGCAGAAGTACCCCTGAGTGACTTCCAAGGTTAGGTCATAAAAGGCAAGATGCCATTTGATAGTCTGCTCTCTCGCTCGCTCTCTCAGAATGCTCACCCTTGAAACCTCACCCCCATACTGCAAGAAAACCCAGGCTACCAGGAGAGGCAACTTGTGAGTCATTTGGCTGACAGCAATACACTGAGGTCTGCACAGTCAGCATCAACTGCCAGACATGTAATGAGTGAGTCTACAGGGTATTCTGTCCTCAGACTTCAAGTCTTCCCAGTGAACCTCGTACATTGTGACAAACTATCCACTCTGTGCCCTGCCCAAATTCCTGACCCACAAAATGAGCATAATCATTGCTTTAAGCCACGAAGTTTTGGGGTAATTTTTTATAGAGCGATATTAACTGGAACTCAGTTCAGATGTCACCTCAGAGAGGCCTTTCCTGACCTCCCTCACCAAAATCATATGCTTCTAGTCATTCTCTATCAAATTATCTTACTTTATTTTCTTAATTTTCATCAGTATTTCAAATTATTTATGTGTCTATTTCACTTGAGAATGTAGGCTCCTTGAAGTGCAAAGATTCTTGGTTGACTGCACCATCCTAGATAAATTTTCTTGGCTGACTTATGGCAGCTGACAACAAAACAGAGGAGAGCAGGGAAAATGCCGTGGTCATTTAAGAGCTGAGAGGGCCTTCGGAAGCACAAATAAAACTCTTCCTCAGGAATCCCAGAGTTGGTTAGGAGGACTCTGAGGTCATGATTCTCAATGAGTAGAGACAGGACTAAATAAACATCCTATCTCAGATCCCATATTAACCTCCAAACTGAGGCCTGGGAAAACATGATACAAGTAAATATGTCCTTGTAAACTGTTGTGGTAGGAAGACTTCCAAGATGCCCCTATGAACTTCAGTGCCTGGTGTTACTACCATGATTACGTTAGGTTGCATGGCAAAAGTAATTAAGTATTAATCAGTTGACCTTAAAATAGGGAGAGTATACAGTTGGACCCACTCTAATCACATGACCCTTTTAAAAGGAGAGTGTTTTGCCCAGTTGGTCGCATGAGAAGTATTTAATTGCGTGGACAGCTTTGAAGAGAAAGGGGGCCATGTGGACAGAATCTAGAAAGGGCCTCTAGGAGCTGAGAGCAGCCTCTGGCCAACAGGCAGTGAGAAAACGGAGACCTCCGTCTTTCAGCTGCAAGCAAATGGGTTCTGCCAACAACCTGAATGAGCTAAGAAGCGAATTCTTCCATAGATTCTCTGGATGAGAATGCAGCTCAATCGACACCTTGATTTCAGCTTTCTAAGACCCTGAGGAGAGAACCCTACTGGGTCTATAGGAAGAAATATTCACTGGCATCAATATCCATTTAATTCCCAGTAAATTTATGTCTAATCCACCTCATGCAGCTTCCTCTTCTACCATCTCTGCAAGATACCCCACACAACAGTAATTCTCACAAGACTATGTGCTGTTTGGGAATTCTCCATAAACGTTTCAAACCTCTTTTCATGCTTCTCTTTATTCTCAAAATGTTTTCCCCTTTTCCCTTCTCTGCTTGGACAATTCCTGTAAACCCATCAAGGACCAAGACCTAAATAAAATGTTACCTTCACTGGGAAGCTTACCATCAAGTAAAATGTTGCTTCTTAGTTGAGTATAGCATTTTACTTACAGCTTTAGTACAGCTATATCGTTAAAGAAATTTAATTGTTCCATCTAGATGCAATACTTGTGAGCTCCTCACATTGAATTTTACCATTTTTGTATTCCCAATTTCTAGGAAATATGGGTTCTCAACAAACATTCACTAAATAAATGAGGAAATCTACAGGCAAAAGAAATACTGGGTTTGTTCTCTGAGGAGGAAGTGATAATTTCAGTTTCAGGGGTGTTTTTTTTTTTTAATAAAAAAGTTTAAGTATATTATTCATGCATGACCATACATAAGGAGTAAGTGTATAGTAAAAGTTGTGAACTTACAAAACAAACATGCATAACATACAGGGTTCCCAAACATCACCCCACCACCAATACCTTGCATTATTGTGAAATATTTGTAACAAATCATGCAAGAGCATAGTCCAAGTATTACTACTAACTATAGTTCATATCTTACATTTGGTGCATTTCCCCCCCAACCTCCCCTATTATGTTTTTTGTGTTCATAAACCATACAATTTATCTAAAGTATACAAACAATGGCATTTGGTATAATCATAGAGTTGTACATTCATCATTTCAATCACTATCAGAGCATTTTCCTTATTCCAGAAAAAAAGAAAAGAACAACAAAAAGCAAACCACTTATACCTGTATGTTAGTGCTTGTATTAGTTAGGGTTCTCTAGGGAAACAGAATCAGCAAGGGATATCCGTCGACAGTAAGAGATTTATCAGTCTCTCACGCAGCTGTGGGGATGCGCAAGTCCATGTTCCGCAGGCAGGCCGCAACCAGGAGCTCCAATCAAAGTCCAACAAAGATTCTTGACAAGTTCTGGGAGATGTTGGCTGGGAAATTCTTTCTCAATGCTGGAATCACTTCCCCTTTTGGATTAAGCGTCACTCACTGCTGATGGCAATCTCCCTGATTGATGTAATTATAACCAGCTATCTGTGATTTACCACTGCAGTAAAGTCAATGTTGACTAAAGTCCATAAATGCCCTTGCATTACAGTTTAGCCCAGTGCTTGCTTAACCAAACTGGGCATAATTACCTGGTCAAGTTAACACAATAGCCTAACCATCACAGTCCTCCCCTTGTCAACTCAGCAACCATACACATTATCTTAAACCATACTTAATCTCTTAAACCATATTCTAATCTTATTACATATAATAAGAGACATGTATATATATGTATTTCCGCCTAACAATATTCAACTCTCCTGCATACAACCAGAAACGCAGTAATTCCATACAGAATAGGGTGCAAGTTCTTGGGTAATATTCAGTCTCAAACTTGCCATCCTCAAATATTATGACATGAAATGAATACGAGTTAACATAATAAGGGGAAAATTTGGGGAAGAAGACAAATTCGTTTTCTGTACATATACTATCATCATAATGAAACAAGGAAGAAAGAGTCATGGCCATTATAGTCCTCATTTCTGTAACTGGTCACGTGGTCAAAGTTCATATTTATTACTACCTTCTTCCACTACCCACTCCATATTTCCATTACCCTCAGCAAGCACTTCAGCTGACTGTGGTTCTTTGGCTGGTGGGGTGGCCCAAACTTTCATTCCTGAAGATTCTGGGCCATTGTTAGTCCTGCTTGGATAGGGTTGCTGCAATTTTCCATTGACTTTAATCATAGGACACAAATCCTATACTGTGCTTTCAAGGGGTGTTTAATTTGATAAGCCAATAGGAAATGTGAGTAGAAATGTTCAGCAGGCAGCTGAAAGTGTGGGAGGGCAGCTCACAGGACAGGCCGTAGAGATTACATTGTTCCTTAGAATAATCTCTTCTATACATTGTGACTTGTGTACTGCTTTCAATTATTTTATCCTTCTCTGTCAGATCTTTCTGAAAACTGCTAACAAGTCAAAGTTTCCCAATTTTAGCAAATTAAAAACAAAAATTATAGTACTTCCTAGAGTGAAGATGTTTATGTCATTTTTGTATTCTTTGATGCCTTTGAATGTTGCTTGTTTTGTTACTTTTTGTACTCATTAAATTCCTCAAATTTGTACTACCATCAATTAAAGTTATGAATTTTAACTTTCTGTGTGTGATGGAATTTCTTTGGCCACTTTTGAGTTTGTGGACATTTTTTGGATGTTATTTTTTCATTTTGAAGATGTTTAGAAGTTTCTGCCATTTTTCTTTAATAACATGTTATTTGTATTTTTTTGTATTTCTAGCAATTAATAACCAAGACTGAAGTATTTCGTATTAAAGGAGTCACTCTAGTGACTAGCCATTGTGTGTAGTGCTTGCATCAGCAGCATCAGTGTCACCTGCAAGCTTGTTAGAAATGGTTAGCCCTCTCCCCAGACCTACTAACTCGGTAACAAGATGATGAGGGTCCCTGCTGATGATTCATAAGCACTTTAAAGTTTAAGATGCTGTTCTAGATTGTTCCTTGGCAAATTTATGGTGCATATATATCAGGTTTGGGATACTAACATACTCAAATTTTTGGTTACTGAGTATCAATCATCTTTCTTTTGTAAAATAGATTAAAAGCTCAAACAGCCTTATGATCCTTCGCTTCCCCAAATTGAACATTTCTTTGTGCTATAAAAATGGAACTGCCTAGTTAAAATTCAACAAAATTTTCCAAAAATATTAAAACTATGTATGTGGGAAGTCAGCACCCAACTACTGAGCCACATTGGCTCCCCTACATTGGTCCCTCTTGTTCTTATTTCTTTTCTTTTTATTTATTTATTTATTTATTTAATTCCCCCCCCCCCCCTTCCCTGGTTGTCTGTTCTTGGTGTCTATTTGCTGCGTCTTGTTTCTTTGTCCGCTTCTGTTGTCGTCAGCGGCACGGGAAGTGTGGGCGGCGCCATTCCTGGACAGGCTGCTCTTTCTTTTCACGCTGGGCGGCTTTCCTCATGGGCGCACTCCTTGCGTGTGGGGCTCCCCCACGCGGGGGACGCCGTTGCGTGGCACGGCACTCCTTGCGTGCATCAGCGCTGCGCATGGCCAGCTCCACACGGGTCAAGGAGGCCCGGGGTTTGAACCGCGGACCTCCCATATGGTAGACGGACGCCCTAACCACTGGGCCAAAGTCCGTTTCCCTCTTGTTCTTATTTCATTTCTTTACCACCTGTAATTTTAGAGTTAAAAAACAAACAACCAACAAGGTTTTTGCTAATAGGCCAAGTGCATCCATTGACTTTTTTCAAAGCAACTTGGTCATTTGTTGATTTTTGTCTAACTGGTTTCTGACAAATTGATTTTGAATGAATTGGCCTGACTCACAGAATGAAAGCTCTGTTGAGAGGTGATAAATGGCCAGTTTTAGGGAGCCTAACAATATTCCTTTTACAATCCTGACAGTTCTCTGATTAAGTAGTAGTGCCGAGAGTTGATCCCTGATGGAAATGGTAATGCTATGCTCTGCATCATTACACCATGACCACTACAGACTAATGCTCCTTAAATAAGCACTGATCACTTGCTAGTTTTAAAGATTTATTTATCTCCCCTTACCCCCCCACCCCCATTGTCTGTTCTCTGTTGTCTATTTGCGTCCTCTTATTCTGTCTGCTTCTGTTGTCGTCAGCGGCACGGGAATCTGTGTTTCTTTTTGTTGCGTCGTCTTGTTGTCAGCTCTCCGTGTGTGCAGCGCCATTCTTAGGCAGGCTGCACTTTCATGCTGGGCGGCTCTCCCGCCTTACACGGGGACACCCCTGTGGGGGGGCACTCCTTGCACGCATCAGCACATGGGCCAGCTGCACACGGGTCAGGAGGCCCGGGGCTTGAACCGCGGACCTCCCATGTGGTAGGCGGACGCCCTAACCGCTGGGCCAAGTCTGCCGCCATTGCTTGTTTTATAAATTGCGGTACACTGGCAATCCTCTGGTACCTTGAAGCAATGGTGCTCACCTCGATGATGATGGTAATGTGATCTATTTACATTTTCAAGAAGCTTTTTTTGGCAAGGAGCTTGTTTTGGTGTAGGTTCTGATTCCTGGAGTTTCCTACTCTACTATCTTCCCACTATCCTGAATGATTTTTAAAAATTCTTTACGGTGAGATACCAGGACCCCCAGGACCTCTTATGTGGGAAGCCGGTGCTCAACCACTGAGCCACATCAGCTCCCGAGTTGGTCCTTGTTCGTTTGCTGTTTTGTTTTTAGGAGGCACCACACTGAACCTGGGACCTCCCATGTGGGAAGCAAGAGCTCAACTGTTCAAGCCACATCTCCCCCGAATGATTTTTAATGGATACCTAAATGTTTAAGTATGACTGACCGGGTTACATAGTATTTTCTCCCTTTCCCTCTTCCCTCGCTCAGTTATTTGGCAAAAATCTATTCATGGACCATTATCTAAAGTTTGGTAGCAGCTAAGAAAATTGCCAACCAGGACCTAGAAAAAAAACAGTTGGTCTCTACATGATCAAGCTCAGATCCTGAAACATTCCAAAAAACTACACATAAAGGTATTTGACTTGTTGTAAATAGTGGCAAATTCCTTGCCTTATAAATAACTGGCTGGCTTTATTGGCTATTTCTGAGCTTTTATTTCTGGGCAGAGTCTGTTCAATGGATGTTAGATCTCTAAGGTAAACTGATTCCTTCGGCTACTTTTCTAGACTAATGACTTTAAGGAAAAAGCTATCACTTCTAACTTCCAACTCTCCACTTTACACTAGGTGTTCGGCATATTACAGAATTAAGGGAAAAAAGATTAAGGAACCAATTAAAATAATTTCCTCTCTGTCCTTAAAATATAGGAAAGGAAGGAAAATAGTAAGTGCAGAAGAATACACACATGGCTTCGGGACATGTCAGGTGATCACAACAAAAACAGTTCATCAGAGCACATAAGATAGATATAACCTGAACAAAGGCAAAACTTGCCAATCCACGTGCTCTGGAAAATAGGAATGTGTTCTGAAGTGGCTAGTAGAGTTTTAAAAATATATATATGGAGAGCAGATATGACTCAAGAAGTTGAGCACCTGCCTTCTAGATGGGGGAACTCCTGGGTTTGGTTTCTAAGCCTCCTAAAGAAGACAATGAATAGACATTGAACAAAAACAATGAGCAGACATCAAGCAAAAACAAATGAACAGGGAGTGAATGTAGTTCAAGCTCTTGAGTACTGCCTCCCACATGGGAGGTCCTGGGTTCAATTCTCTGCCTCCTAAAGAAAAAACAAAACAAAACAAAAAATGGACAACGAGCAAAAAACAAGCAGACAATGAGCAAAATCAACAGTAGACAGCCAAGGAAGCCATCTTGGGGGGGGGGGTGGATTTATATATATATATGGAATCCCAGGTACCACCCTAAGCTAATTAAATTTAGTCACTGGGGGAGAGCATAGAGGCTTGGCAAGAGAATTTGATAAAATTTTCCTGGTGATTCCAATATGCAAACAGGGTTAAACACCACTAATTTAAGATGTGGAAGCTCATCTCTGTCATTGTTAAACTCCTAGAATGCTGAAACACACTAAAAGAGAAGACAATATGAAGTTTTAATACTTACACTGAGATAAGCTGTTATATGCCACTGAATTACTGATTTGAGAGTATTTTCAAATTCTTTTTATTAGGAACCAGTTACCTAAACAACTTAAGTGCATTAGAACAGAAGAGTAACAGATCCCCAGTCTAGTTACTGAAGCACAACTACCTTCTACTGGCAAAACATGCATAAGCACAGCCTAAATGCAACAAACCAAAATACTGATGTATAGTAATCCTACTAAAGAATATGCTATGAATATACAAAACTGAATATAAAACTCCAAAGTACCTTTGAAATCATCTACTCCCAAATCCCTCATTTTACAGATGAGGAAACTGAAGCTTAAAACAATTGTTTTTTCCAATGTCACAAATAACATAAATGAATTAAAGTCCAATGTACTTTCCATTCCATGACAGTGAAAGTTAAAATATTTTAAGCAGTTTCTCAATCCATCCAGATTCTTTAGTACTTAACAAAAGGATAAACTAGATAAAATACATCCCCCACATTTATGATTTTCTAGAAGAGTCATATGCCAGAGTGCAGTCTCTGATGTTTGTTGAGAGCAGAACGGTATCTGAAGGCTTTTCCACAATCGTTACATCCAAAAGGCTTCTCTCCTGAATGAATTCTCTGATGCTGAATGAGGTACGTGCTCTGGCTAAAAGTTTTCCTACATTCATTACAGTTATAAGGTTTCTCTCCAGTATGAGTATTCTGATGTTCAGTCAGATGAGTGCTCCGGCTAAAGGCTTTGTCACATTCATTGCACTTAAAGGGCTTCTCTCCAGTGTGAATTCGTTGATGCTGAGTCAGATGTGAGCTCTGGCTGAAAGCTTTATCACATTTATTACACTGGTAGGGTTTTTCTTCTGTGTGAGTTTTTTGATGCTGAGCAAGAGATGAACAATGCCGGAAGGCTTTACCACACTCAGCACACTCATAAGGCTTTGCTCCTGTATGAATTCTCTTATGTTGAGTAAGGTGAATGTTCTGGTTGAAGGCTCTCCCACATTCATTACACTTGTAAGGTCTTTCTCCAGTATGTATTTTCCTATGCTGAATAAGGGATGAACCATAACTGAAGGTTTTCCCACATTCATGACACTGATAGGGTTTCTCTCCAGTATGAATTCTTTCGTGTTTAGCAAGAGAGGAACTTCGAATAAAGGCTTTTCCACATTCCTTACATTCATAGGCTTTCTCTTGGGTATGAGTCTTCTGATGTTGATTAAGGTTTGAGAGATAACTAAAAGCTTTTCCACATTCATTGCATTCAAAGGGCTTTTCTCTGGTGTGTATTCTCCTATGTTGAGTAAGAGATGAACAGTAACTAAAGGCCTTCCCACATTCATTGCATTTGTAGGGCTTTTCTCCAGTATGAATTTTCAGATGTTGAGCAAGGGATGACCAGTAACTAAAGGATTTTCCACATTCAGCACAATCATAGGGTTTCTCCCCAGTGTGTGTTTTCTGATGTTGAGTGAGGTTTGAATGCTGGCTGAAGGCTTTCCCACATTCATTGCATTCATAAGGTTTTTCACCTGTATGAATCATATGATGACGGATAAATGTTGAAGGCCCATTGAAGGCTTTCCCACATTCATTACATTTATAGGTTTTCTCTCCAGTATGAATTTTTTGATGTTGAGTAAGGTGTGTGCTCCTGGTGAAGGTTTTATCACATTCATCACATTTAAAAGGTTTTTCTCCTGTGTGAATTTTCTGATGTTCCATAAAGTGACCTCTCTGACTGAAGGCTTTTCCACACTCATTACAGGTATACGGTTTCTCACCAGTATGAATTCTCTGATGCTGAACAAGATGGGTCCTCTGGCTAAAGGCTTTCCCACATTCATCACATTTATAGGGTTTTTCGCCCGTGTGAATTCTTTGATGCTGAATAAGAGATGGACCTTCAATGAAGCCTTTTCCACACTGCTCACATTTATATGGCTTATCTCCAGTATGGATTCTTTGATGGTTTATAAGGTTTTCACTCCGGCTGAAGGCTTTTTCACATTCATTGCATTTGTAGGGTTTTTCTCCAGTATGTGTTCTCTGATGGCGAATAAGAGCTGAGCAATAACTAAAAGCTTTCCCACATTCATTGCATTTACAAGTTTTCTCTTTTTTAATTGGCTTTAAATTCTGTTTGACACTTGTTTTATGGTCATTGCATTTGGGAGGGCTCTCTTCTGGGGATATTTCTTGTTGTGTTATAAGGACTGAACTCACACTGATACTTTTCCCAAATTCACTATTTACAGGGCCTCTTTCACAAGTGGGTATTGTCTTTTCAGTTATTTTTATTTCCCCTGGCAGTGTCTGTTGGCTTGCCTGCTGCTTCTCTAGACTGCCTTCAGATTCCCATGTTTCTAAGAAGTTGGAACTCCAAGGATCATCCCTTTTGAGTTTATCCACTATTTCCTTTGGAGATGGCTCTTCTTCAGAAATGTCCAACTCTGGGGCTGACACAGTATTTTCAGGCCTGCTTTCCCAGTCTGAAAGAAAAAGAAAATGCCAATATTTTCTGCATAGAGAAAAACAAAGCTGTGTTGTGGGAATAAGGTAATGTAATTAAAAAAAAAAGTCCTCAGGACTCTAAGGGTTTTTAAATACAGTTCTATTATTTGAGGAGAAAGGTGGAAAGAGTGAAGGATAATGTTAAATAAAATATGAAAGTGGCAAAACAATGTTTGATTCAATTTCATAGATAATTTCTAAGAACCAGTAAGGAAATTCCATTTAAGATACTAGTTGATTAAAAAGGTAACAAGTGAAATGGCTAAAAGGGGCAGATGGACTGAATCTGGAGGCATTCTGAACTAGGATTCACTGCCAACCAAAAAAAACAAAAACAAAACAAAAAAAAAAACTCCAAGAACCATAACTTAAAGAAAGGACAATCAGGAAAGATTTGGCTAGGATCTCATGTTTTTTAGCCTGGAACACTGAGAAAGAGTCACATCACTACTAGAACTAGTACAGGAAATAGTTTAGAGGAGGAAGATAGCAAGTTTAAGTCTAAGCACTTTGAGGATTAGGAAAAGAAGCAGAGTATTGACTAGATTATTTTGGGGAGAGTAAGATACCAAAAGTGGGAGAAAAACAAATGTAGGAAAGGAAATATTAAATCAAAAGAGGATGGAAAAGAACAGCTGAAGCCATAGGCAATCTCTGTGAGAAAAAAGTAGTGGTAGTAGGAAAACATGTGAGGATATTTAGGGATGAATATAATATATTAACAACAACAACAAATAGTGTAACAGCAAACAAAAGAAAAGGGCAGAAGAAACAGAAAGACAGGAGTGTAGATAATCAGGAAGTAGAATGTTGCCCAAGACAAGAGATGACAACTAAAAACAGTAGTGCAGTCAATGCTGACAGACTCAGTGAAGAATAAATGCTGTGTTTATAACAGCATTTCTTTGGTTTCACTGGTAACAGGAGGGTACAGCAGATCCAAGGGAACCTGAGTCTCTCCCATGCTGCCAGAAGAATGAGCAGCGAGGCAGAGCACCAGAGCTGCCCACCATCCCTTCCACACCTGGCACCATGGATAATGGAAGGGTGCATAAGCATAGGCAGCCTCATAGCAGGAGCACTTCTCCAGCAGGGACAGAAAGGTCAATACAGTACAGATGCAAGATGACTAAAAGGTTTGGCGTAAGAAATGATTATGTTTTCATCAATAGGAAAGACACTAAGGGAGATATATTTGTACAACAGATTATCAAAAAGAATACCTCTTAGAAGTACTTTGCAGTGAAGAAGATGGATATTTCATGGAGTCTGATGTTGTTAAAAGAAAAAAAGGGTATACAAATGGCTGAGCTTCAGCCCTGCTTGGAGTGCCATTTAAAAGCAGTAATATGTTGGAAGCGGATTTGGCGCAGTGGTTAGGGTGTCTGTCTACCATATGGGAGGTCCACGGTTCAAACCCCTGGGCCTCCTTGACCCGTGTGCAGCTGGCCCATGCACAGTGCTGATGTGCACAAGGAGTGCCCTGGGTGTCCCGTGTAGGGGAGCCCCACATGCAAGGAATGTGCCCCGTAAGGAGAGCCACCCAGTGCGAAAGAAGTGCAGCCTACCTAAGAATGACGCCGCCCACACAGAGAGCTGACACAACAAGATGATGCAACAAAAAGAAACACAGATTCCCGTGCTGCTGACAACAACAGAAGCGGACAATGAAGACAACGCTGCAAATAGACACAGAGAACAGACAATGGGGGTGGGGAGAAAAATAAATCTTTAAAAAAAAATAAATAAAAAAAAATAAAAGCAATAATATGTAGCAGACCATGACCAATATTATCTATATTGTCAGATCATACCAACAGGATTACCAGAATAACAGTCAGGGAGCAAAGACTGAGACTGGAGAAAACTCCAAAAGGCCAGATTTGAATAGTATCAACCCTACTGTAGAAAGCAGTTCTCACCTTACTACATGCAAACTCTTTGGGAAGTGACCACAGTATTCTAACACCCTTGTGCACAGAGAAGCAACCCAGGATGCTAGACCAATTAGACAATACACACTAAGGTTGTAGATCATGACTCTGCAGGGGCCATGTCACCAACAGAGTCTAGAGAGTGGGGCAAGAAGATAAGGAAAATGATGGAGAGAAGACCCAGAGCCAATGGCCACTTCAGTGTAGGTACTGCCACAACTCATTACTCATAGAGATGGCTAAAAAAACTGTAAACCATTTTCACAAACACAAAACAGCCACCCTGCCAGCTAAGAGTAAGTCTGCTCCTAATGCTGAAGAGGGTGGGCCTGCGGGCCGGCTTACCTGGATGCCCACCATTGGTTTAGTCATCCAACAACAGGACTATCAAATTCCAATGATATAATAGAAACAAAAGGATGAATGTTCACCTTCTGCCCACTGACCAGAAAACTGAATGAAAAGGTGATAAAGAAACAAAGGCTGCAGGCCTGGAACTCACTTTTGCTAAGTTTGGATGGGAACAAAAGGAGAGAGAGTAAATGGTGACCAGAAAGATTAACAGTGTTGAGTGAAGATATTTGGAAACATAGGTTACCTATTTGTTTGGTAGCACTAGGGATGGAGCCTACAGATCCAAGAGGAAAGTGAAAGGGCTCGAAAGTAGAGTGATAATTATGACAGCAAAGGAGATAGGAAGAGACAGAATCCAGAGCCAAGGTGTGGCAGAAAACCTAATATTATGTGTTGCCTTGATATTTGGTAAAATCAGGAAGACACTGAATGGTCTAATTAAAGTTCCTTTCCCTACTCTGCTCCTGTGGATAAGGTCCCTGCTTTTAAGCTCCTGATTATCTGTGAGGAGCAGGCTTCAGTTCCAGACAGCCTGCAGAATTGTTCAAATAAGCTAGTCACTTCCTCCTGTGAGAACGAGGGACACTCCTCCCTTTTGACACTAAAAAGCCTGCCTCAGCTCCTAAGTTCTTCACTCTTTTCCCAAGTATAATACCTATGGGGTACTGTGTGATGTACAGCATCTTCCTCCCCTGGGCAGTGAGTATAAGTAACTAATAAACTGTTGTCAGTATCATCTGTCTGGTGTTGGATCTTGTGTGTTTGGCCAATCCCATAATCCTAGGTGGGAATCTCTCCCTCATCAATGGGGTAAAGAAGAGGCAACTGAAATACTAGGTGGATAGATTGGTTTTAGAAGAGGGCAATAAAGAGATTTCTTCTGAAAGTGAGAATAAAAATAGAATATATATTGAGAAAGTTGGTGATATGACAAAGAGTAATAGATTCCAGACCAAAAGGCTCCCACCTTTTCCATGGGAGACACTTTAAAGAGAAGCAAGCACATCTACAATGCAGATATAAAATCTTCTTATCAGGCTGGTGATTGCAGGTAATGACACTCATCTGCCTGGTTTCCATTACTTACCTGCAAAGGTGCCTAGTGGAATGTCTGGCTCTAGGATCCATGGTTCTGTCCCTCGCTCTAACTGGGAAATCACATCAGGTTTGGGAACCTGGAGTCCTGCTCATGAGAAGAAAAAAAGAGTCTGTCTGCAGTAAGGGAAAAGTGCTATATCAGAATTCAATCTCGTAGCTTTGTCTTTAGAGAAGAGGATATGTGGGACAAATCTGATAGAAATGGACAGTATATCAAACTTCAGTTTTATAAATTCCCAGACATGATGGGGAGCTGCTCTGGGTTCAGGGAAATTATTAGTTTGTTTGCCTTTCTATTTGCCATGAGAGTTAAAACCTTTTCAAACCTTTCAAAACATAGCAAGCTCTGGTTTTGAAACCTAAAGTCAAAACCAACATAAACACAAGGAAGAACCCTTCCTCCTCTCCCCAGATACTATACAGAGAAGTCATCCTTACCTATAGAGACCAAGTGTGTGTAATTTTCCAGTGTCACATCCCTGAACAGATCTCTCTGCACAGGATCCAGCTGTTTCCATTCTTCCTGGGTAAAGTCCACAATCACATCCTTGAAGGTCACCGATTCCTGAAATACCAAACATATTTCTGCTTAGCCATAAAGCATGTGCCTAAAAAAGGGATAAAGTTAGCAATACAGACAGACTATAGACAACCTGAAAATTATTTTTCTAACACTTCTTCCCTTGTAATGTGAATATAAAAACAGTGCCTAATTCATATGGCTATTGTAAGAATTAAGAAATATTCAATAGGAAATGCTTAATTAAAGATCTGGCATATAACAAGTGCTCAGTCATTGTTACTGTTAATCGTCATTGTAATTTTCATCTTCATCATCTTTCTATTCCAAGATACATCAAGTAGTAATAGTATGTCTACTATTATCAATAACATTTTAACTACCTACAACGTGGAAAGCAACAGATGAAAATATATTTGAAAAATTGGAGGTGTGGGTGTGACAGAATTACCCTACCACATTTCAAAACATACCAAAAGATAGAGCAATTAAAACAGAGAGGCCTAGTATGGAATAAATTCAATGAAATAAAATAGAGTCCAGAAACAGATTCATGTTTATAAGATTTGAAGATTAAGCAATTTATCAGTTAGGATGAGCCAGATTAGTAAATAAATGGTGTCATAACAAATGACTAATTGAGAAAAAAAAAGTGAGATTCTTACTTAACAGCATACTCAAAAATTCCTGCTGAATTAAAGATTAAAATATTAAAGGAAAAGCAAAAATAAAGCAGTAAAATAAAAGATGGGAAAATAGCTTTATAAGATTGAACTGTGACAGGCAAAACTCAGAAGACAGAGACACTGACAAAACACATAAAATGTAAAACATCTAAAAGACACCAAAAACCAGGTTAAAAAACATTCTGAACTCCTACAGATCATTAGGAAAAAAGATGAACAATCTACAACAGAAACAACAAAAGGTCAACATGTCAAACAGTTAACCCAAGAATTATTAATAAACCATGAAAAGAACTTTGCTAAAAATAAAAAACCGTAAAACAATGATATCAGATTGGCTAAAACTACTCAAGTATTCATGTGGACTGTGGGGAGGGGGGGAACAGAATCCTAATGCAATCTATTTGTGGGGTAATCTAATAGGACCTATCAAAACTTTACAAGCATATACCATTCAATCCAGCCTTATCAGTTTTAGGAATTTATTCTTTAGAAGCATGTCATGAAGCAAAGACATATGTACAAGTATCCCTACAATACTGTTTGTATGGAGGGGGCACAAAAGCAAACTTAAATGCCCATTAATAGGATAGAGGCCAAAGAATATATGGTGCATCTACACTAAAGCATTTATGCAGTCATTTTAAAAATGAGGTGTTTCTACATGTACTGATTTAGAAAACAATTGTATTAGTCAGGGTACTCGAGGGAAACAGAATCAACACATTAGCCTAACCATCACAACAATTATATTAAATAGAAAAAGTATACATGGTATGCTCCAATTTTTAATTTTATGAATAGGAAAGTATATTTGCAAATGCTTATTTTTAAAAACATGGTATTTGTTAAAACCAAATATTAACAGTGGGATGGGATAGTGAAACTTGGAGTTGATGCAGTGGAACTTCCCACTTTTTCTTTACTATGTATTTGAAACTTTGAGTGTGCATTAATTTTATCATTGCTTATCTCCAGGAATACCTAGAGCCATGGTACTGATCACTGAAAAAGCTCTAAAAACTAAACCTTGGAATGCTTAGTTATTACTAATTTTTAAAAAAGATTTTATTTCTCTCCCCCACCCCGTTGCTGCTCTCTGTGTCCATTTGCTGTGTTGTGTTCTTCTGTGTCTGCATTCTTGTCAGGCAGCACCGGGAATCTGTCTCTTTTATTGTTGTTGCATCATCTCGCTGCGTCACTGTGTGTGCGGCACCACTCCTGGGCGGGCTGCGTTTTTTGCGCAGGGTACACTCCTTGCACGTGGGGTATCCCTAGGTGGGGTCACCCCTGTGTGGCAGGTCACTCCTTGTGTGCGGCAGCACTGTGCGTGCACCAGCTCGCCACACAGGCCAGGAGGCCCTGAGTACTGAACCCTGGACCTCCTATATGGTAGGTGGGTGCGCTATCAGGTGAGCCACATCCGCTCCCTACATGGTTATTAAGGATGCTGTTGTGTGTCCTGGAGCACTGGGACAGGATGCACCAGACTGACAGCACTGTTTAAAGTAAACACGAAGATTTATGATGCGCACCCAGTACCTAGTTTGCGGCCTGCAGACTTACAGATCCAAGAAGCTCAACAAATCACAAACACAGGAAACAAGCCATATCATAATCAAAGAGAAAACCTTAAAAGCAGCCAGAGAAAAAGACACATAAATACAAAGGAACAAAAATTTTAAAAACAGTAGTTTTTGCTATTGTTGTTGGAAAAAATGTGAGCAAGAAGACAATGGAGCAACATCATTAAAGTCTTTTAAAGATTTATTTTTTATTTATTTATCTTCCCCTCCCCCCTGGTCTGCTCTCTTATGTCCATTCACTGTGTGTTCTTCTGTGTCTGCTTGCATTCTCGGCAGTACCTGGAATCTGTGTCTCTTTCAGTTGCGTCATCTTGCTGCATGAGCTCTCGTGTATGCAGCACCACTCCTGGCAGGTTTTGCTTTTTTTGCATGGGGCGGCTCTCCTTGCAGAGCGCACTCCTTGCGCCTGGGGCTCCCCTACACGGGAACACCCCCGTGTGGCATGGCACTCCTTGTGCACAGCAGCACTGCACGTGGGTCAGCTCACCACAGAAGCCAGGAGGCCCTGGGTTTGAACCCTGGGTCTCCTACAAGATAGGTGGATGCTCTATCAGTTGAGTCGTATCTGCTTCCCTCATTAAAATTTTGAAAGAAGAAAACTGTCCAACTAGAATTTGATATCCAACGAAAACATCTTTCAAAAATGAAGACAAAATAAAACCTTTTTTAGATGTACAAAAGTTGAAAGAATTCATCACCAGCAGATCTGCATTATAAGAAATGTTAAGGGAGGTCCTTTAGGCAAATGGAAAAAAATACCAGACGGAAATCTGGATCTACATCAAGGTTTCACAATGTTGGCACTATTGGTATTCTGGACTGGATAATTATTTTAAATAATTGTGGGGGGTTGTCCTGGACATTGTAGGCAGTCTCCCCCTGGCCTCAACCCACTAGATGACAGTAGCACCCTCCGCCCAAGTCATGACAATCAGAAATCTCCAAATCACCCCCAGCTGAGAAACACCAATCTATACAAAGGAATAAGGAACATAAAAAATGGAAACTATATGGGTAAAAATATGTAATTTTTTCTTATTCTTTAAATTTCTTTAAAAGATAAATGACTGCTTAAGCAAAAATTATAACAATGTATCATTGGGTTTATAACATATGTATAGGTAAAATGAATGGCAAAAATAGCATAACAGCTAGAAGGGTAGAAATGGAAGTATACTATTATCAGGTTCTTAAACTATCCATTAAATGATATAATATCACTTGAAAGTAGACAGTGATAAATTAAATATGTATACTAAGCCCTAAAACAGCAACTAAAATAACAAAACAGACTTGTGCCTAATAAGCCAACAAAGGAGATAAAATAGAATCATAAAAAAATATTTAGCCAAAGGCAACAAATGAAGAAAATGGGAACAAAGACAGTACAAACAGAAAACAAAGAGCAAGATGTTAGACTTAAATCTAACCATACCCCAAATCACATTAAATGTAAATAATCTAAACATCTCAATTAAAAGGCAGAGATTATCATATTGGACAGACCAAAAAAAAAAAAAAAAAAAGAAATCCAACTACACATTGCCTATAAATAACTCATATTAAATAAAAAGACACAAAGAAATTAAAAGGATGGAAAATGCTAGACCGTATTAACACTAATCAAATATCAAAGTTAATTTCAGAGAAAACAATATTAAAAAGCATAAAAAAAGTCAGTTCTCACTGAAAAAGTGGTCAATTCATTAATAGGACATAACAACCCTAAATGTCTATAAATGAAGCCAAAACCAACAGAACTGCAAAAAGAAATAGATGAATCTGCAGTTACAGTCCAAGACTTTACTACCCCTCTCACAATAACTGATAAAACAAGTAAGACAGAATATCAGTAAATAGATAAAAGACTAGAATAATACTATCAACCTATCTGACCTAACTGACATCCATGGTAGATAGAATGACCCCCCAAAGATATTTACATCCAAATCCCTGAAATCTGTGAATGTTACCTAAGATGACAAAAAGGACTTTGCAGATTTGATTAAGTTAAGAAATTTGAGATGGGGGAGTTTATCCTGGATTGCATCAGTGGGCCTAATGTAATCACAAGTGTCCTTCTAAGAGGGAGGCAGGAGGGTCAGAGTCAGAGTAGAACAAGTAACGATGGAAGTGGAGGTCAGAGTGTGGAGGCAAATACCTAACGTATCTTTCAGTCAGAGTTGACTGATTCTTCTTTCTGACCACTGAAATCATCAGTTTTCCCTTTAAGGTCTTTAACTGATTGGATGAGAATTCTCTCATTGCTGAAGGCAACCTCCTTTGCTGGTTGTAGATGTAATAGATGCAATCATTTAAATCTAATGATTTAAATCCAAGAAATACCCTCACAGTAACAATCAGTCCAGTGCTTGCTTGACCGAACAACTTGGGCACCAAGTGTTGGCAAGGATATGCAGCAAGGAAACTCTCATACATTACTGGTGGTAATGTAATAAAGTATCCATTATTTTGGAAAACAGTTTGGCAGTTTCTTGAAAATTAATTATACACCTGCAGATACCTGGGAATGGAGGTGGGAAGCTGAGGGAGTAGGGAGGGGAAGAGGAAACGGATCAATAGAATTTATGAGGAAACTTTTGATAGTGATAATATGTTCACTATTTTGTCTGTGATGCTGGTTTCATGAATGTATACATATGTCAAAACTTAAATCTATTTGCTTTAAAAGTGTGTAGTTTATTGTCACATTATACCTTAATAAAAAATAAGGTGATTTCAAAAATACTTAAGTTGGAAGTAGGAAGAACTGAAACCATTTCTTTGGTAAAGTGAATTAGTTGTGAGAAAAAAAGTAAGAAGGGGCCAAAAGCCCAAGAAGATGGAGACTGATTAAAGGGCTTGAAGTTGATTATGGTTGATGGAACAACTATTAAATCTTTTTTAAAATCTAAGTTTTCAGTTACTGTGTTTTCCTAAAATATGTCATTTCCTCCTCAAAAATCTTAATGGTTCACAAATGGCCTATAGAATAAAGCCTTCAACTGCTCATACAGATATTCAAGGGCTTTCATATTCTGACCTAATTCAACCATTTATTTACCGTTTGTCAAAATATACCATCTCCTCCAAATTTTTTGAATCCTAACACTTGCCTATTCTTACTTGTGAGCCTCTGCTCATAATCCCCTCCATACCCAGAGTCTGCCCCTGACCCTACTTCATTTGTTCAAATATCCCAACGTCACTCATCCTATGAGAGGTAGCTCAGATCCCATCTCCTCTATGAAACTCCCCTAATCCTCTCCAGACCATTCAAGAATTTTTCCATTCTCTAATTTCCACGGTACTCACTTCACCTTTCATATATTTACCTGTTTTGGTTTTTATCAGTCATTTTGGTCTATTAAAGTAAAGCATCAAGTTTTATACTGCTTTTTCTCTCCTATTTCTAGTGCAAGGCAAGATAATAAGCAAGAGGTAAGTGGAGAATGTATTAGTCAAGACTGGAGAGGAAAAAAAAAAAAAAAGACTGGAGAGGAAGAGGTGAGAAGGAGCAGATGGGAGACCAGAATGAAATGTCAGCATTGGTTTTTGAACAAACATACCTCAAGTAAAAGAGGAATATAAGACCTCACCAAAGACATTTCAGAAACACAACTTACCTGACAACTGGCTGATGGGAGTAGAGGGGCCAATCCCTCCTTATCTGTATATTCCCCTTGGAAAAGGGCAGAGTCTGCAGACAATATATCTAAGGGAGGAAGAAAAAGCCACAGTGAATCTTATCTGACTTAGCTGTTCCTAACAATCCACATAAAATCCACTTACATTTCTATTGAAAATAGCTGGAAGTATGCCATTTCTTTTATATCTCAGAATTAAAAAAACAAAAAGAAAGAAACATGATAACTGCTGACTAGGACTCTAGCCCTCTCCCTGCTAGGCTCAGGAGGTAAAGCATTGCTTTAAGACTCACAGTTCTGTCCCGAGATACTGAATCATATGGACCATACAACTCAATTGTTATGTTTCTGATTAAGTGAGGTAAAATACTTCTGCTGCCTTCTTTGTTAAATAATCAGATTATCTTCCAAAAGAGTTTTCATAGGCCCTTTAAGCTTTGCTATATCAATGCAAATTAAATATCATAATCACATATACTACCCACACAGCAGAATGGCCAAAATTAAAATAGACATGGTCAATACTAACAGGTAGCAATTGGAAGTTTTGTACAGTGCTATGGAGGTGTAAATTTATAAACCACTTAGGAAAGCTGCTTGGCAGTATATAATAAAGCTCAACATATGGCTACCCTCTGACTCAGCAATTTCAATCCTGTGCATATATTCACAGAAATGAGTGCTTATATGTCTATCAAAAGACTTACACAAGATTCAGAGTAGGTTTATGTTTAATATCCCCAAACTGGAAACAACCCAAATTATCTTTCAACTGAAAGGATAAATAAACTCTGGTATATTCATATAATGGAATATTACTCCACAATAAAAAAAAAGACTGAGTTACTGATTAACTTAACATGGATACAGTTCAGAAACACAGTATTGAGCAAAATAAACCAGACACGAAAGAATACACACTATATGAAGTTCAAAACTTGACCAAACTGATCTATGGTGATGGAAGTTAGAATAGTGATAACCTGAGGAGGGGTTATTGACTGGACAGGGAAACAAGGGAGCCTTCTGGGTTATTAGAAACATTCTATATTTTAGTGTGAGTGGTGGTTATGCTGACATACACATACATAAAAAGGTATAAAAATGTACATTAAAGATTTGTGCACTTTACTGTATGTAACTTATACTGCAATAAACAAAATAAAACAAAAACTTGCTCTTCACAGAGTACTGACTGATGACAGGAAAGTCCAAATGTCAGAATGATCCCATTGGTAGTTAATCATGTATAATTATGCAAGCCTCTCATCTTCTCTAGGCTTCAATTTCTCCATCTTTAAAAGTAGGGAGACAAATGCCTAACATATCTTTCAAAACTCTCCTGGAGAGGAGACAATGGTGGGGAAAAGCAAACTAGGAGTACTTGTTTCCACAAAAAAGTAGGTAAGAATTTTCTTCCCTTTGAAGTTTAATGTCTGCAGAAAGACTAGAAAGTAAGGGTGTTTCTAAATATAAAATTTGAATTAGCAACATGAAATATGAAATACAAAGAATAACAATGCTGCAAGAGATGCTCGGTAAAAACTAAGGAAAAAAAAAAAATAGGAAAGGGCCAAGAGGGATATTTATGACCACAGATATCTATATACTAATGAAGTAGGGGCAATAAGCCAAATGAACTTATACCTGAACAAAAGGAGTGAAACTCAATCTCTTAGGTGTTACTAAAGCTTGTCAGGATGGAAGTTATAGCTAGAATAAGACCTTCAAACTCTTGGAGAATAAAGAGAAAAACTTAATAATCAAAAATGGACAGGACACTCAGGTATCTCAGGGAAATCTAGGTTGCACCATTATAATGCAAGGATAGCCTCTTTGATACCATCATCAGGGTGGGTCAGTGCAACCTGATCTTAGTCCCAAGATTCAAATTCCAGAGAGAACCCAGTGGCCTAATGTGAGTCTCATGACCATGCCTTGGTAAGAGAGAACTGGGAAAAATTTACTCAACATGATTTGAGAGAAATTATGGACAACTGCTTGCAATGCAGAATCCTGAGAGTGAAATCTATGGAAATTGTAGATAAATCAAAAAGGAGAGAAAAATAAAAAATAAAAAGAGCACCATGCTCACAGGAGCACAGCAGGACTGCTTAGGCAAGTGAGGAAGACATGATGATGAGGAAAGCTAGAGTGGTTAAGGTGGTTTCAATTGTTGGGATAGGTATGAAGTCCCATTTTGTAAGAGTGTTAATTTTTAATTTATCTTAATGGTCTCATACCTCAGAAAACAGAGGAATCTATAAAGGGAACTACTGTTTTTGATTTAATTTTGACCAGAATCTTGAGGAAAGAATGAAAATGTTATCTTGGAGTTCTTAATAGTGAAAGGAAAGGATGCACATGGAAATATATATACCCAAGACTTTAGGATACATATTTCCCAAGACTTTAGGAAAACAGAATCAAGAGAAATGTCTCAGGTAAGATGCTTTTGATCCCAAGTAACAGAAACCTACCTATGTCCCTGGTACATGGTAAGTGCTCAGTAAATGTTAGCAAGTATTAAGACTACAAGGGCAAAGATCAAGAAAGGTAATTCTAACTATACAATTATGAAAAATCCCTAAGAGAAAGAAAAAGGAAAGACTTAATGAAAACACTTTGGCTGATTTACTTCTGAAAAATGTAAAATTAAAAAGAACATTTACATATGAGGTACAAAGAATTGAGGACAAATATAAATTATAGCTCAAAACTTTATGAATAATATGAACATTAAGACTTCTTAAGATGTTGTAAATTCAAGCAAAAGGAAGTTAGGTTACCAAACCTGACTGCATAACCACACCTAAAGAATGTAAAGGCAACGATAATGCAGAGGGAAGTCTAAAGCGACACGTCACAGGGCTCTTCCTTTGCCTTGATCTGTTCAGTGACATACGGGAGGAAACAGAAGGAATAGTCATCAAATCTGCTAGTGACATGAAGCTGGAAAAGGCAGTTAAAGGACTAAATGATTAAATTAGGAATCAAAATTATTCTGATAATTGGCCAAAAATTGAACAAGCATAAGCGTGAAGTGCTGATGTTAAGGATAAAAAGAATTCCACTATACAAGGATAGCTGCTGCAGTTTATATAAAAAGATCTTAGGTTTACGGCATAACATCACAGATTTTTTTTTAAAAGCCAATATAATCTAAAGTACAGCAGAATATTACCCAAATCGAGAAAAGCATATCATAATTTTACAAATACTCTTTCAGATATTTTTCAAAGCATATCTAAAGAACTATGTTTAGTCCTAGGCACTGCATTTTAAGAAGAGTGCTGACAAAAGGAATTTCCAGACAAGAGGTCTAGAGCTAGATATCATATCACGTGAAGATACATCCAAAGAACTGAGACTATTTTGCTTAGGAAAAGGAATTTATGAAGAGTTGCAAAAGCCAAATTCACATATCTGAAAGGCAGCTATATGAGAAAGAGAAAACTAAAATTAGCACAGAGGTTACAGGAACAGGCGAGTTTGCTTAATATAAGGAACTAAAAAAGAGCCAGCAAGGGAAGAGTCTGCACCCAAAATGCTGCCACACATCTTCAGGCTGAGGGTCATCTGCCAAGGATATTTTAAAACTGATTCTTGCATTGAAGAGATGATGTCCAAAATTTTTTTCTGACTGCAAGATTATCATTCTAATATTTAATAAACCTGTCACAGACATTATGAACCACTGCTCCCTTTCATTCCCCAAATCTGCAGCCAGGGAAAATCTCTCCCTATAATGTAGTTGTGTTTCTTTTCTCTACCCTTAAACACACTGCTCCCTCCTTCCAAATCTTCCAGCTCTCTCTTCAAGTATTTGAATCTCCAGGCATTGTCCTCTTGACTGCATCACCCCGTTCTCCCCCGTCGTCCCCACTACCTTCCATCTCAGGAGCGCATCTTATTCCTCTGGAACCCGCGCACCAGAGCTCTCCAAGCAGCGTCCCCTCCAGCCGGGAACTCGGTTTGGGGCTCAGACGTGGACCTCCCCTCGCCGGGAGTCTGAGCCTTTACACACGCTGAAGTGGGCTGCCCTAAAAGACAAGGTGTAGTCAGAAGCATCCGGCACACATTCACACCTCAGAGTCTGGCAGAGTGGCCAAGAGGTGCCGCGCAAGGTAAGTTCCCCAAGAGAGCAGGCACGTGCTGCTCCCGCTGAACAAGAACAGAAGTGGAGGCCGGCGAGGCAGGTTCACCCCCAGGTCCAGAAACCCTTGGTGCCCACGCCAGAGTCCGGCCAGAAGCGCCCGCTGACCCGGCCCGGCCCCAGCGTGCACACTCGCGGGCTCACATCTCCGCGGGCTCGCAGACAGGAAGACACACCTGTTGCGGAGCGGAAAAGCCGGGAGGTGGGCGAGCTGGACGGGGCGCGGCGCCCTCCGCTCCCCCGAGGCCGGAACAAAAGAACAAAGCCCTCCGAGGGATCCGAGGGGCCCGGCCGCGCGGAGGGAGGCGAGACGCGCCCGGGTCCAGGACTCCCTAGCTCCCTCTTGCAGAGGCCGCTAGACGCGGCCATAAGGTGACGTCACGCACCGGAGGACTTGGAGGTTGCCATGGTGATACCTGGGCTCCCCGCCCCCCCCCCCCCCCATACCTACCTGCACGTTCCGACCTCGAGTCCGGAAATGCTGGGGCCCTCACCGGACTTGAGGGAAGGAAACTAAGGCGGCCGGACTTCGCGAGCGCCCACCTCTTTCACGCCTACAGGCAGCTTCAAAAGCCACTTCCGGTCGCACCGAGCGAGCCCGGGTCCCGCACGCCGACCGCGCCAGACCGCGCCCATTGGGCACGCAGGACTACGGCTCCCAGAATCCTCCGCGAGGACGTGGCTGGACTCCATTTCCCAGAGGCCTCAGCGGATCGGCGCGTGGGGGCTGCGCCCGCTTCTCTGGGCCGTTTGCTCGGTAGTCGCTGTGTTCACCTCAGGTGAAGGTATGCGTTAGTCCGGTGACCCTCAAACTTGCCTGACTGGAACTGATTTTAAGAAATACATATGAATAAAAAGTCACTGATTGTGCACTTTGGGTAGAGGGTATCGTTATGTGACAGTATCGCGATAAAAAATGAAAAAGATGTTGAAAGCAAAAAACAAACAGGTACACATACATAATTGAAAAAAATTGGAAATAAGCTTCACTGAAGCAATACAGTTTTAGTTCGGTGAAAGTGCTGGGAGCATTATAGCAGAAATGGGTTGGCTGTTAGAATGGTGATTTATTAGGTTACAAGCTTCCAGTTCTGCGGCCTGTAACGTGTCCAAACCAAGGCATCATCAAGGGATGCGGTTTCGCGAAGTTGCGGCTCTGGGTGATCAGGCGCGTGGCACAGGACCGCGTAAGCATCAGGACTAGAACTTGTGTCGTCTGACTCAACAATGTGCATTCTTCCTACACACCATAACGGGCAAGCGAGTTGTCCCAAATCTTTTTGAGTGTTGCACAGATACACAAATTTTCTTTTGCTGGAAGGACCCCAAACATTTTTTCCACTAGCCCAAAGTCGTTTTCTTTAACCCTTTGCAACTCCACCTACCACCCTGCTTCTCTAAGACACTATTTCCCCCACTCACAAACCTACTTCCTCCAGAAATCCCGTCATCTCCAGAAACAGACCTATTTGTGGGGGGAAAAAAATCAATTCGTAAGTGGGTCTAGGCGTTTGGAAAGAAAAACCTTCGCAGGTTCTTCCGCTTTTGGTTCTGAAGCCCTCAGCCTATTTTCCACTGAACGGAGAAGAGTGGAAGAGAAAGGGGGAAATAGAGCAAGGGAAAAAACCATAAATTAATGTCTCAAAATATTCTCTAGCCTCTGTTTGTTCTCACCATGGCTCTGGTTGGCTCCTCTTCCAGGTTTCTATATATACATATATCCTGTTTCTACACTTAGATTATAAATACTTTACTTGAATTAGCTTATTTAATTAACTCAGGGTGCCAAAAGAAAGAACAGAAAAGGATGGAAATTCGCAGAGAATACATAGATTAATAATTTAAATTATAACCCTGCCTTATTAATGTGTCATTCACAATGGCTAGCGTTTTGGTAATAGCCAGATTTTTTTACTCAGAAATACATAATGAATATACTAGTATGTCATTAGATAAATATTCATGTATAACATGCTTTTTTAGTGGCAGCAAAAGTATTATGTCCTACTGGTGAATCATGTTCATTATTTTTGGATATTTGAATTTCCTATTCCTTGCTATTATATACATTGCTTTTGCAAACAACCTTTTGGCGTAATCTTGGTTCAATTGGTGATTTTAAATTTAAGATAAATTCTTAGAAGTGTTGGTGCTAGGTTAAATGTTGTACAAATATTTAAAGATTTTGATACCTGTGATTGAACCCCTACATTTTACCTTTTTACACTCCTGCCATCACTGTATGAGAGTGATTCTACACTTTAAATATATCTGGGAAGGCCCTCTGTTTTAGTTTAAGTGACTGTAGAGAATATAGTGGATTGTCAGTTACCATCTATCTCAACTTCCTTATAGAGAGTCTTCCTGTGCTTCAGAGACTGGCAAGCTAAAACTACGTTTTCCAGGCTCCCTTGAAACTAGGGCTCTGGGATATGATTTAAGTTTTGCATTTAGATGTAATACCAGCTTGGAAGGTGGAATAAGACACTTTCTTATATTTTTTAAATGTAATATTTTTAAAAAATGAATTAAAAAAAACATTGACAGAAATAAAACACCAATTAAAGGGAAAAAAAAGACACTTTTTTGTACCTGCTTTTTCTTTAGTCTGACAAACATTGGGTGGAGTTGTTTTTTTCCGCTAAGAGGAAGGGCACTGACAATTTTTTTCCCTGTTTCATCACCAGCAAACCTAGTGAAGCTTTAGAACAGGGCTCCTTAACCTTTTTCAGTCCATGGACCCCTTTGCCGTTCAAGTGAAATGAATACTACTATAATTTATTTATTGCATACATTCATAAGTGAAGGAAATGCTAGATTTCAGTTAGAGGTCAGAGAAAATAAAGATAATAGGTTGATTTTTTTAAAAATTCAAGCTCACAGACCCCCAGAAATCTTTCCCCGGATACCCCAAAGGGGACTCCTGGTTAAGAACTCCTGCTTCAGAGTAAAGACTTGTTATGATGGCAGCTCTGATTCCTCTTTTTCCCTCTCCCTCCTCCTAATCCCTCTGTTCACAGGCA